>NC_053026.1:226996865-227018173 GCF_003073215.2 Triticum urartu
TCACATCAAGATGCATGTGAGGGAAGATGCGTCCCTGATTGTACAAGATGCATGAATAATAGCTTCGCTGCTGATAACTCCAGAATCGGTCCGAAGAGATTCTTGGCCTTGTGTAGGGGTTCTTGGCACTGTTGAAGAATGTGTTGTGTGCCTTGAATCCATTCAGATTAAATGATCCTGGTGAAGTTGCAGTACCTGGAAACCGTGGTAGCCTTGGCTTTGGCTTCTGGACCTGAGGCCTGTGCTCCACATGATAGGCAAACTGAGGTCCGGGAGCAGGCGGAGGAACCAGGATTGGCCAGCGGACGGTAACAAGCTGTCCACGATCATATGCTTGCTCATGGTGTGTGGCCTTGGAGGAGGTACAGGAGCAGAGGCATTGGCTTCAGGTGCATTCACTTCTGGCACCACATTAGCTTCAGGCGCCACATTAGCTTCAGCCATGACAACGTCATTGGCTTCAGTGTTGATGTTGGTGGCCGCCTCAGTATTGGTAACCTCCACTTCAGGAGCTGGAGGGTCGGACACGTTCTCCTCGAGAACAACTTCAGGGTTGGACGGGGGTGTACCAAAACGTTCTTCTTCTCTTGGTTCTTCTTCATGGTCATCGGCTGATGCAGCCGGAATATCTTCAGCCGTTTTGGCTTCAGATTCAGGATGTTCACAGTAGGAGAGGCTTCAGGAAAGACTTCGCGTGAAACGGATTGGCGCTCTTCTCCTTCTGGAACACTTGACAATGTGACATGTGGCCTTGGTCCTTTGCGAAGCCTGCGAAATGCTGGCGACGCCTGTGGAGATGGAGTTGGTTGGGCCTCAAAGTCTTCACTGTCAATCACCGGAGTGGTGACCTGTGGTGGGGGAGTGAACTGGTGTTTCTTCATACGAGGGGATTCTTGAGGGTGATCAGCCCATGAGTCATCCTGAGCAATTGGCGTCAATGGACGACCAATGCTGATGAGTTCGCTGTTCGTGAGAACAGGCGATGATACCAAATTGTGCTCGATCTGAGGAAGGACTTCATCATCTTCAACATTGTCGTGAGGACCAATGTCTTCAGCTGTGGTGGGGTCAACAGCTGGATTCTCTTCATTCAGGAGCCTCTGTGGAAGCAGGCTCATGAACTACCAGAACGACGTTCACGATTGTTCAGACGCAGGACGAGCAACAGAAATTGGCTCGACAACAAGGGGCTCTGTGGAAGCAGCCCGGTCTCTCTTCTTTGTTTTTCTTTTCTTGGTTGGGGGAGCATCATCAGTGGTGGCTTTGGTCTTGCGCTTTCTGGCTTCGGCTTCAGCTGCTCTAGTTTTCTTGAATTCTGAAGCCACTGTGGGGACCTTAGGCTTCGAGCCTGTCATACTGGCTGGGAAGACAATGCGAGGTTCTTCCTGCCTTGATGCTTCTGGTTCTGCCACAGCTGGCTTCTTCTTCTTCTTGGCAGCCATTCTGGGGTCGATGCCTGGTCGCCCCAAAGCCTTGCGCTTTTCAGCTTCATTGTAGCCTTGAACACATTTGGCAGCAAGATTCTTCATGCGCTCACGAGAACCTTTTGCTTCTTCTCGTTTCTTGTGGAATGCCTCCTTGAGCTCATGCATCATGACCTTGAAGTTTTGAATGTCTTCAACATTGAGCTTGGCCATGTGCTTCTTGAACTGAGCCTTTTCATAATCGATCTTATGCTTCAGCTCAACAATTTTTGAGCAAGAGCCAGCTCAGGAGCAATGGCTGTGGAAGGAGACGCTGAGGCCAATTGGAAGCTGAAGATCATCAAAACTGACATCTGGGCTGTCAAACCACTCATCAATAAACTTGTATAAGATTTCCACATCAAAGAGGGGAAGATCATTGAAGATTTCCGCCTCTTGCTTGCTCTTTATCAACTGCTCAAGAGCGTCATCGCTGGACAGATCAATGGCGTCATTCTCGTTTCTCAAAACAGCAGCAGGGGTCAGTGCTTGACCAGTGGGTTGCATGGGCTTTTTCAACTTGGCAGACTTGGAGATGCGTGAGAGATCTTCAGACTGCACACTGGCTTCAGGAGGTGCAGTGGCCAGAGGCTTCGCCCGTGAGACCTTTGGTGCAGAGGGGGGCTTTGAAGCCTTTGGTTTCTCTTTGCTTCACAGGCTTCGGAGGTGCAGGCGCTTCATCAGAATCAGAGTCATCTGCAGAGTGGTCCACGGCTGCCCCTTGAACCTGAATGTGAGTGATGAGACCTTCTAAGTTGTAGAAGGGCCCAATAAGATTGGGTTCAGCTTCGCGTGTGCCATCAGCTCGTGGTGCAGAGGGGCCTGGGTTGAAGTCTAATCCCAAAGACTTCTTGTTTTCCTTGGCCGAGTTCTTTGCAGCCTGATAGTTGCGCTTGAACAGATTATCTTCACGACACCATAACAGAGAGGATGGGTCGGCATTAGCAGGCTGAGGTCCATGAATCATGCAGGGGTAGAAGCCTTGAGCAATAGCTTCGGACTTCGACTTGGGCTGAAGACCTTTGTATATTATATCTCCCCAGGGGCCCTTTAAGGCATTCTTCTCAGCATACTCCTTGGTGACGAATCTGTACTTGAACCATTCCTCTGCCCAATGTCTTCGAATCCATTGGATTCGGTTCTTGCGTTCTCCATAGGTTTCTTCTGGATCTGACTTGTATAACTCATAGAGATCCGGTGGCAGGTCCTTAGCAGTGTTTCCACGGTTGTCTGCCACCCTTCCTGACTGATTTTTGAGTTGTCATGAAGTTTAGACTGAAAGGCTTCAACACTGTCGAAGTCTTCCGTCTACTGGTCAGACAGGAACTGGCTTCAGGAGAATTTATGTGACGCTGTAAGAACTCTGCAAATGAATGCAGACTATGAGAACCAAGGATTCTCCACGAACATGTACCACATGAGGAACTGCTAGACAGGGTGGGAGAGGAGGCCAAGCAGTTCGATCTTCCGTGCCCTAACTTGGCGACGGAGGACACCTACGGCGACGGCGGAGAAGACGATGTCCGCGGCCGGCGTGAGGACGGCGTCGGTGAGGTCGCGGCAGCTAAGCGCTTCGTCGCCGGCGTCGTCGAGGGCTAGCGGTGGCGCTAGGGTTTGTGCGAGAGTGGAAGAAGAGATAATGACTGGGTGAGGCGTGTATTTATAGGGATAGGGACGCACAGTGTTATTACACAGGTGCCCCTGGCGGTTCACATCTGAAGGACACGTGGCGATCATGCAACACATTGGAGGTTGTTCCATGTTCCCACGCACGCCTGGATTGTCGGGTGGTCGTTCCCACTTCTCCGGGTTTCAGGTAAAAAGGATTGAGCATTGAAAACAGATTAATGTTTGTCTCTGTGTCTTCTGCTGACAAGGACGCAGAGAAGACGTTTTGACAGTTTCAATAGAATGCATATGATTTGGATAGATAGACTTAAGACGGGAGCATAGAAAGGTCAGGGTCCGATCACATTCACTTAGTTCAAAAGATTCAACTAGAAGACATAGCTATAAGTGAATGCTGTAGAGGACAGAAACCAAATCAGTACATTGAAGATAAACATGAAGCCATGTTAACATTGAAAGACAAACAAAATGCGAAGACTTTGCAAATGTAACGCCAACAGAAAGTATTCCAAACAAAAGTTTGGTGGTGGCGTTACCCACCGTATAGGAAATATTAGACCCAGACACGGCGCACAATTATCGTGGCGCTCCGAAGTCAAATTCCGTGTTAATGTATTCACACTTAGAGTGTAAGTCTTCATTTTGAAGATATACGTTACTTCGTGTGTTTGCACATCTAAGTCATCAACATGCATAAGTGTTAGGATGTGTGCATGATCACAGGACATTTGAGGATTCCAAGATATTTAGCTCACACGCAACTTGCAAAACCTTTTCTCATCCAAGGGCTTTGTGAAGATATCTGCCAGTTGCTCTTCAGTGTTGACATGATGATATCAATATCTTCCTTCATGACATGATCTCTGAGAAAGTGATGACGAATTTCAATGTGCTTTGTCTTCGAGTGCTGAACTGGGTTGTTGGCAATCTTGATGGCGCTTTCGTTGTCGCAGTAGAGTGGCACTTGCTTCAGATGAATGCCATAGTCTTTGAGTGTTTGCTTCATCCATAGAAGCTGAGCGCAGCAAGATCCAGCAGCAATGTATTCAGATTCAGCAGTGGAGAGAGATACACAGTTCTGCTTCTTTGAAGACCAACATACAAGTGATCGTCCCAGAAATGACATGTGCCTGATGTAGACTTGCGATCCACCTTGTCACCAGCATAATCAGCATCCGAGAATCCAACTAGATCAAACTCTGAGCCCTTTGGATACCATAATCCTAGTGTTGGGGTGTGAGCCAAATATCGAAGAATTCGCTTCACAGCTAAGTGATGCGATTCCTTTGGTGCCGCTTGGAATCGGGCACACATGCAAACACTAAGCATGATATCTGGCCTAGATGCACATAAATAAAGCAAAGAACCAATCATGGAGCGGTATACCTTTTGATCGAACTCTTTACCATTGGCGTCAGAATCTAGATGACTCTTGGTAGGCATTGGCGTCGTGTAACCTTTGCAGTCTTGCATTCCAAACTTCTTCAGGCAATCCTTGAGGTATTTCTCTTGAGATATGAAGATGTCGTTGCGTTGCTATCGTATTTGAAGACCAAGGAAGAACTTCAGCTCACCCATCATGGACATCTGATATTGCTCTTGCATCATGTATCCAAACTCATCACTGTATTTCTGATTAGTGCAGCCGAAGATAATGTCATCCACATATATTTGGCACACAAACAGTTCACCATCATATGTCTTCGTGAAGAGCATGGGATCCAGGGAACCAGGTTTGAAGCCTTTGCTCTTCAGGAAGTCCTTGAGTGTGTCATACCAAGCACGAGGGGCTTGTTTGAGGCCATACAGTGCCTTGTTGAGCTTATAAACCATGTCAGGATGTTTTGGATCTTCAAACCAGGCGGTTGTGCAACATACACTTCTTCTTCAATCTTGCCATTGAGAAAGGCACTCTTCACATCCATTTGATACAGAAGAATGTTATGATGATTTGCATAGGCTAGCAGTATGCGTATAGCTTCAAGCCTAGCCACAGGAGCAAATGTTTCATCGAAGTCAATTCCTTCAACTTGAGTGTATCCTTGAGCAACGAGACGAGCCTTGTTTCTGACAACTTGACCATGCTCATCTTGCTTGTTGCGATATATCCATTTAGTGCCTATGATATTGTGCTTACGAGGATCAGGATGCTTGACCAGTTCCCATACATTATTCAGCTCAAATTGTTGAAGCTCTTCTTGCATAGCTTGAATCCATTCAGGTTCCATGAAGGCTTCATCAACTTTCTTGGGTTCAGATATTGAGACGAATGCGAAGTGCCCACAGAAATTTGCTAGTTTGTGTTGCCCTTGAACGAGTGAGTGGACCTGGTGCATTGATGCTATCAATTATTTCTCAATCTGTACTTCATTTGCAACACGAGGATGAACAGGACGAAAGATTTTGCTCTTGCTGATCATTGTCATCGTTAGAAGGATTGTCTTCAGGCTGAGCATTGTCTTCAGGTTGATCAGGTGCAGAGATGATGAGTTCCTCTTCGGGCTGTGCTTCAGACGGTATGATTTCTCCAGTTCCCATAAGCTTGATGGATTCACTGGATGGAACTTCATCTAGCACATTTGGCAGGTGCTCTCTTTGCGAGCCGTTAGTCTCATCGAACTGCACATCCACAGTTTCAACCACTTTATAGTGAAAGAGGTTGAAGACTCTGTAGGAGTGCGAATCCTTTCCGTATCCAAGCATAAAACCTTCATGTGCTTTCGGTGCAAATTTTGAAGTGTGATGTGGATCCTTGATCCAGCACCTGGCACCAAATACTCTGAAGTAACTGACATTTGGCTTCTTACCAGTGAGGAGCTCATAGGATGTTTTGTTCAGAAGCTTGTGAAGATAAACACGGTTGATGATATGGCATGCAGTATCAATGGCTTCAGGCCAGAACTTTCTTGGAGTCTTGTATTCATCGAGCATCGTCCGGGCCATCTCAATGAGTGTTCTGTTCTTGCGTTCCACGATGCCATTCTGCTGCGGCGTGTACGGAGCTGAGAACTCATGAGTGATGCCCAAAGTATCAAGATAAGTGTCGAGGCCGGTGTTCTTGAATTCAGTGCCATTGTCACTTCTGATGTGCTTGATCTTGACGCCATAGTTGTTCATGGCTCGATTGGCGAAGCGTCTGAAGACATCCTGCACTTCAGTCTTGTAGAGGATTATATGCACCCATGTATATCTTGAATAATCATCAACAATGACGAAGCCATAGAGACAAGCAGTAGTAGTAAGAGTTGAGTAGTGAGTGGGACCGAAGAGGTCCATGTGTAGCAGTTCGAAGGGTTGAGTCGTTGTCATGATTGTCTTCGAGGGATGCTTGGCCCTCGTCATCTTTCCAGCTTCGCAGGCACCGCATAAGTGATCCTTCTTGAACTTGACGCCCTCGATGCCTATGATATGCTTCTTCTTTGCAAGAGTGTGCAAATTCCTCATGCCAGCATGCCCTAGCCTCCGATGCCAGAGCCAGCATTCTGAAGCTTTTGCAAGAAGACATACGACAAGCTGTGGTCCTGCTGAGAAATCTACCATGTACAAATCATCTTTCCGATACCCTTCAAAGACTAGAGACTTGTCAGATTCCATTAGAACAAGGCAACGATATTTTCCAAACATCACAATCATGTTTAAATCGCAAAGCATTGAGACAGACATTAAGTTGAAACCAAGGGATTCAACAAGCATCACTTTATCCATGTGTTGATCCCTTGAGATTGCAACTCTACCTAGACCCAATACCTTGCTTTTACCAGTATCAGCAAATGTGATGTGACTCTTGTCAGATGGACGTAAAGTTGAGTCCATGAGAAGACTTCGCTTGCCAGTCATGTGATTAGTACATCCACTATCAATAATCCATTCTGAAGCAGCTGGTGTCATACCCTACAGTGCAGTTAGGGGGATAGGCTTCACGAAGAGAATTGTGAAGCATAAACATTTGACGAGCAAGTGGATTATGAAAGCTTAGATCGAGGTTAGGACTGATAGGGCAAGTAGCAAGCGACTCAGGAACAAAATACATAATAAGACCATTTGGGCATTTGATCTTGCGCCCTACAAGATGTTTAAGGTCCCCAGCAATAGCTTCAGACGCATTTGATTTTCGGCTGGAGACCCTTCCCTGCAAAAGAGAGTTAAGCTTTCTTAGCCACCCACATCTTCAAGGGTGGCTTCGAAGCAATGAGTCTAAGTGCAGCATCTGAGAACTTTGGCTTTGGAGCCCTAGCAAATAGTCTTGCAGGTGGACAATAGTACTCATAAGAATAAGCAGAGTAGTTCTTGGTCTTATGAACATGGCGGTTTGATGAACGCGCTCATATTCATAGGCCTGAGTATGGTTTCCCTGCAAAACATTTGTGTTAGTGCGACTCAGGTGAGTCCTCTGTCTGTATGAAGCCTTTGGACCATATGAAGCCGTGGTCTGGGGTTTGTCTTCTTCACTTGTGGTGTCATGACGACATACACAGGAAGATTTTCCAGACACTTTTTCGCACCCAGACTTTCTTCATAGGTGGCCCATTCCTGCAGTTAGTACCAATATACCTGGCAAACACTTCACCATTCTGATTCTTAAACAGTTTATAGTTTGCATCAAAGGATTCATCAATAACAATGGGATTAGCACAAGTGAAGCCAGATAGGGTGGATGGATCCACTGAAGGTTCCTTTGCAGCAACCCATGTGGTTTTGGGGTACTGCTCAGGTTTCCAGTAAGAGCCATCAGCATTCATTTTCCTTTCGAACCCAACACCCTCTTTCCTAGGGTTTCGGTTCAGGATCTGCCTTTTGAGGACATCACATAGTGTCTGATGCCCTTTGAGACTTTTGTACATCCCTGTTTCAAGCAATGTCTTCAACCTAGCATTTTCATCAGCAATAGCAGTGGCATCCTCAGCAGAGGGGTTAGTTACCACATCAACAGTTGAAGATATTGCAACAGTAGCAGCAGTAGAACATCCAGCAACAGAAGTAGCGTTGTCACGCTCAATGCATTTAAGACATGGTGGTTCAAATCCTTCCTGAGCGGAACTGATCTGTTTGGCGCGAAGTGACTCGTTTTCCTTTTGAAGATCTTCATGAGCCGCTCTCAATTTCTCAAGATCTTGCTTCCTTTGAAGATAATCATAGGAAAGCTTTTCATGAGTTGTTGAGAGCGTTTCATGACGACTTTCAAGTTCCTCATACTTAACATGAAGATTTTTTATGTCTTCAATTAAGGACTGAGATCGAGTCATTTCAGCGTCTAACAGGTCATCGCTTTTGTCTAACAGTTTTTGAATATGTTCCATAGCTTTCTGTTGTTCAGTTGCAATTTTAGCAAGTGTTTTGTAGCTGGGTTTGGAACCACAATCAGAGTCATCTTCACTGGATGTTTGATAGTGAGTAGTGCGTGAGTTTACCTTGGCACCGCGTGCCATGAAGCAGTAGGTGGGAGCGGAGTTGTCCTTGTCATTAGCATCGCGTCGGTGATGAAGTCATTGTCTTCAATGTTGAAGATGGACTTGGCAACGTAGGCTGTAGCCAGACTTGCAACGCCAGAATCGGACTCCTCCTCAGACTCCACCTCCGCCTCCTCAGAAGCAGACTCCTCCTCTGAATCCATTTCCTTGCCAACAAACGCACGAGCCTTGCCAGATGAGCTCTTCTTGTGTGATGAAGACTTTGATGAAGACTTGGAAGAAGACTTTGAGTATTTCTTCTTCTTCTTGTCGTCAGAATCATATTCCTTGCTCTTCTTCTTGTTGTTGTTCTCATTGTCCCACTGCGGACACTCAGAGATGTAGTGACCAGGTTTCTTGCACTTGTGGCATGTTCTCTTCTTGTAGTCATGAGCAGAAGCTTCATCATTCCTTGAGCTGGATCGTGAGGACTTTCTGAAGCCTTTCTTCTTGGTGAATTTCTGGAACTTCTTCACAAGCATAGCAAGCTCCTTTCCAATGTCTTCAGGATCATCAGAACTGCAATCAGATTCTTCTTCAGATGAGGAAACAACTTTTGCCTTCAAAGCACGAGTTCGCCCATAGTTGGGACCGTAGATGTCTCTTTTCTCAGAAAGCTGAAACTCATGTGTGTTGAGCCTTTCAAGTATGTCAGACGGATCGAGTGTCTTGAAGTCAGGCGTTCTTGAATCATCAGGGCTAGGGTGTCAAACGAGCTGTCAAGTGATCTCAGGAGTGTCTTGACGACTTCATGCTTGGTGATCTCAGTAGCGCCGAGGGCTTGAAGCTCATTTGTGATGTCAGTGAGTCGATCAAACGTGAGCTGAACATTCTCATTGTCGTTTCTCTTGAAGCGGTTGAAGAGGTTGCGAAGGACACTGATTCTTTGATCTCTCTGGGTTGAGACGCCTTCGTTGACCTTGGAGAGCCAGTCCCAGACTAGCTTGGATGTTTCCAGAGCACTCACACGGCCATACTGTCCTTTGGTCAGATGACCACAGATGATGTTCTTGGCAGTGGAATCCAGTTGAACGAACTTCTTGACATCAGCAGCGGTGACACCTTCACCAGCCTTGGGACGCCATTCTTGACGACATACCAGAGGTCGACATCAATGGCTTCAAGATGCATGCGCATCTTATTCTTCCAGTAGGGATATTCAGTTCCATCGAAGACTGGGCACGCAGCGGAGACTTTGATTATCCCTGCAGTCGACATAGCTAAAACTCCAGGTGGTTAAACCGAATCACACAGAACAAGGGAGTACCTTGCTCTGATACCAATTGAAAGTGCTAGTGATCGACTAGAGGGGGGTGAATAGGCGATTTTTATGAAAGTCTTCAAAACATGGAAGTTTCGAAGACAAACGATAGAAATAAACCTATTACCATGCAGCGGAAGGTAGACTACACTAAGCAAGCCATAGTCAAGTATTCAATGAAATGAAAGCACAAAGACTAATAGCAGCTAGGCAGTATAGATCAGGATGGAAGATAGTATGAAGCCAATCAGAACAAGCAGTCACACAGTGAAGACAAATAGATAATGCAAACAGGCAATGACTTCACAAGGACCAATCTGCAAATAAAGAGATGGGAAGGATAGAACCAGTGGCTCGTTGAAGACAATGATTTGTTGGACCAGTTCCAGTTGCTGTGACAACTGTACGTCTGGTTAGGGAGGCTGAGATTCAACTCAGAAGACCGCGTCTTCACCTTATTCCCCTTGAGCTAAGGACACCCAGTCCTCGCCCAATTACTCTGGTAAGTCTTCAAGGTAGACTTCCAAACCTTCACAGACTTCGTTCACCGGCGATCCACAATGACTCTTGGATGCTCAGAACGCGACGCCTAACCGGCTGGAGGATTCACAGTCCTCAAGTGTAATAAGTCTTCAGATCACACAGACAAGAAGACAAGTGATCACTAAGGCAGCTCTCATTTTTCTAAAAGGTGTTTAGGGCTTTGTCCTCGCAAGGATTTCTCTCTCAAAGGCTTCGAGGTGGGTTGCTCTCAAACGACAAAAGCCGTGCACTAACTCTGAGTAGCCAACCAATTTATGGTGTAGGGGGTGGGCTATTTATAGCCACGATGCAACCCGACCTGATTTTTCCGAAATGACCCTGGGTCACTAAGGAACTGGCACATGTTCCAACGGTCAGATTTCAAACACACACGACAACTTTACTTGAGCTACAAGCAAAGCTGACTTATCCAGCTCTGGATAAGATTTGCTCTCATTGTCTTCGCTCGAAGACATAGGATTTTGGTTAAGCATCACTTCAGTCATTCTGACTGGTTCACTTGGACCCCACTTAACAGTACGGTGGTTCCTATGACTCAACAAAGAAGAAAAAGAACGACAAAACAACTAAGTCTTCGCGCTCCATAGTCTTCACGCGATGTCTTCTCTTGTCATAGTCTTCAATGTGAATGTCTTCACATACCACCTTTGACTTCAATGTTCATACATTTTTAGGGGTCATCTCCGATGAGGAATACCGAATCAATGAGGGACTCTCTACCTGTGTTATCCTGCAATTCTCACAAACACATTAGTCCCTCAACCAGGTTTAGTCATCAATACTCCAAAACCAACTAGGGGTGGCACTAGATGCACTTAACAGGAGTACAAGGAATATTCCAGCTGCAGAGAAGAACAAGGCCCCAGTGCCTGAAGCTGCTATAGAAGAAGAAGATGATGAGTCACATGTCTTGAGGAAGTTGAAGCCCAAAATTCCAGATCACAATGATGCTCATCCAGTAGCTGAGGACATGAAGCACAGGAAGGATACATGGACTTAGATAGTGGAGATTGACTAATCCCTATGCAGTCAGAGAGAAGAACTGCTATGGACTACAGGTTCCATACAAAGGAACAACAGGACTTCTATGAGACAGTGTTTGCTTGACAAGAAGCCTATAGTCTGTGATATGAGATGGTGGACTGGGAGTACATCAGGGAAAATGAAGAACACTATCCTGGAGTCTATGATAGTTTCAAGTCTTGTGGAGTAGAGGACTTTGTTGGGCAGAGATCACAAAGTGGAATGATGAGCTTATTATGCAGTTCTACTCCACAGCTCATTTCTACCCAGATGGAAGGATTGTCTGGATGTCTGAAGGTACTAGGTACCAAGTCAACAGTTGAAGAATGGACAAATTGATCAATGCTCCTGAGGAGAATGAAGATGACTTGGATGTCTATGCCAAGAAGAAGAAGGATCACAACACCATGGCACATATGTACAGAGAGATCCCAGATGCTGCTCTTGAGACACACAAATTTGGATCAGTACATTACCTTCTGTCAGGTTTGCCAACAATCAACTGGATCCTCAGGCACACTCTATTGCCAAAGTCAGGTGATCACAAGATGATCAGAGGCCATGCAATTAACCTGCTTCACATATTTGATGTGCCTCAAAAGTTCAAAGTCATGAGCCTAATTGTGGAAACCATAAAGAGAACAGCTGCAGATCAGAAGAGAAGTTGTGGGTATGCCCCACAGATCCAGGAGCTAATCAACTCCAAGATGGGCACTGGCACATATCTCTTGGACAAGGAACATATGCCCATCTACCCAGACTTTGAGGACAACACTGTGGTGATGGATGAGAATGAACCATCTTCTGTGCAAGCACAAGCAAAGAGGGAGAAGGCAAGGACTGAAAAGGCTGCAAAGATGCCAACCATTGATGAGGCATCTCAGTATCTTCTGAAGAGCAAGCAAGATCAGCTTGGCTACTTGATTGCCTCCACTCTTAGATGAGAGGGATGCCACCCCTGACTTCAAAACCAGAGAGCTTGGAGGAGGATTCATGGAGAGGCAAGTTCTAATGATTTAGTGAAGGTCCACTTGAGATACAGTCATAGTTGTGTTAGCAACTTCAGGATGAAGTGCAGGAGAAGAAGGGGCAGATCTACCACTGATTGCTTTTGCTAGAGTGCCCCAGAGACAGAGATCTGCTTGCAGTGCCAGTTACAGACACCCGAGCAACTTCATCTACAACAACTATAGCTTCAGTTGCCACAGCTCCAGCACCCACTCCGCCAGCTCCATCTACATCAACTAATGCCTTCGTCCTTGGAGTTTTATCTACACCACCACCTGAAGACCAAGCCTGAGAGTCGATCTAGCACTATGCATTTTTTATGAACTTTTTGGTAACTTGTTGCCAAAGGGGGGGAAATTTCATAGATCATAGGCTTTGAGAGAGAGTGTTGCTCTTTGTTCTCTCTTTTTTTTGGTGTTTGAGATACTTTATGCTTTTGTGTGATACTTGGATGATCATGTGTTTGATCATATGCTACCTTAATGCTTGTTGGATGACATTATCCTTTTATATCCCCATATGATCATTCACTTTGCTTGGTGATGAGTGCATGTATTTAATTATTATCATTTTGAGCGCTCCACCAAGATGTATGTGACGTGGAAGAGTAACCCATGATCCTAACTCATTATGCATTTGCAGTCCAAAGCAAATCTTAAACCATGCACAAATTTAGGGGGAGCTCTTGCTTTTCACATACTTCTCAAAGCGACAATGTTTTTCACTCTTATTATCATTTGTCGAAGCTTTGATCTATATGTTGTCATCAATTACCAAAAAGGGGGAGATTGAAAGTGCAACTATCCCTAGGTGGTTTTGGTAATTCCTAACAACATATAGCTCATTGTGTAGGATCGAAAGTATGTCTAGAGGGGGGTGATTAGACTACTTGACCAAATAAAAACTTAACCTTTTCCCAATTTTAGTTCTTGGCAGATTTTAGCTATTTGTAGGACAAGTCAAGCAATCATCACACAATTCAAGCAAGCATGCAAAGAGTATATTGGCAGCGGAAAGTAAAGCATGCAACTTGCAAGAATGTAAAGGGAAGGGTTTGGAGAATTCAAACGCAATTGGAGACACGGATGTTTTTCCCGTGGTTCGGATAGGTGGTGCTATCCTACATCCACGTTGATGGAGACTTCAACCCACAAAGGGTAACGGTTTGCGCGAGTCCACGGAGGGCTCCACCCACGAAGGGTCCACGAAGAAGCAACCACCCACAAAGGGTCCACGAAGAAGCAACCTTGTCTATCCCACCATGGCCATCGCCCACAAAGGACTTGCCTCACTAGCGGTAGATCTTCACGAAGTAGGCGATCTCCTTGCCCTTACAAACTCCTTGGTTCAACTCCACAATCTTGTCGGAGGCTCCCAAGTGACACCTAGCCAATCTAGGAGACACCACTCTCCAAGAAGTAACAAATGGTGTGTAGGTAATGAACTCCTTGCTCTTGTGCTTCAAATGATAGTCTCCCCAACACTCAACTCTCTCTCATAGGATTTGGATTTTGTGGAAAGAAGATTTGAGTGGAAAGCAACTTGGGGAAGGCTAGAGATCAAGATTCATATGGTAGGAATGGAATATCTTGGTCTCAACACATGAGTAGGTGGTTCTCTCTCAGAACATATGAGTTGGAATGTGTATGTGTTCTGATGGCTCTCTCCACGAATGAAGAGGAGGTGGAGGGGTATATATAGCCTCCACACAAAATCCAACCGTTACACACAGTTTTCCAATCTCGGTGGGACCGAATCAACAAACTCGGTCGGACCGAAAATGTAAACCTAGTGACCGTTAGAGATTTTCGGTGGGACTGACATGCAACTCGAGGACCGATATGGTTAGGGTTTGGGCATAACGTAATCTCGGTGAGACCGATTACACAAACTCGGTGAGACCGATTTGGTAATTAGCTAACCAGAGAGTTGGTCAGGCAAACTCGGTGGGACCGATTTGCTCTTTCGGTGAGACCGAAAAGTTACAAAAAGGAAACACTGAATTTACATTGCAATCTCGGTGGGACCGATCCGCTCTTTCGGCGAGATCGAAAAGTTACGAAAGGGAAACATAGAGTTTGCAATCCCATCTCGATGAGACCGAGATCCCTATCGGTAGAACCGAATTGCTAGGGTTTGGCAGTGGCTTATGACAAGTGAAACTCGGTGGCGCCGGATAGGAAGAATCGGTAGGACCGAGTTTGGCTTAGGGTTTAGGTCATATGTGGATATGGGAAAGTAGTTGAGGGTTTTGGAGCATATCACTAAGCACATGAAGCAAGAGGCTCATTAAGCAACACCTCATCCCTCCTTGATAGTATTGGCTTTTCCTAAAGACTCAATGTGATCTTGGATCACTAAAATATGAAATGAAGAGTCTTGAGCTTTTGAGCTTGAGCCAATCCTTTGTCCTTAGCATTTTGAGGGTTCAACTTTCACATCCATGCCATGCCAATCATTGAGCTTTCCTGAAATAATCATCTTGGAATAGCATTAGCTCAATGAGCTATATGTTGTTATGAATTACCAAAACCACCTAGGGATAGTTGCACTTTCAATCTCCCCCTTTTTGGTAATTGATGACAACATATAGATCAAAGCTTCGACAAATGATAATAAGCATGAAATATATCGTCGCTTTGAGAAGTATGTGATAAGTAAGAGCTCCCCCTAAGTTTGTGCATATTTAAAATTTGCTTTGGACTGCAAATGCACAAGGAGTTAGAGTCATGGGTTACTCTTCCATGTCACATACATCTTGGTGGAGCGCTTAAAATGATAAGAATGAAATACATGCACTCATCACCAAGAATAGTGAATGATCACATAAGATAGATAAGATAATAGCATTCACCAAGCATTAAGTGTAGCTTATGATCAAACACATGATCATCAATGTCTCACAGCAATGACATAGTATCTCAAGCACTCAAAAGCAAACAAAGTTCGAAAAACCACCAAATAAAGCAAGAGAGAATAAAAGCAACACTCTCTCTCTGAAGCCTATGATCTATACATTTTCTCCCCCTTTGGCAACAAGTTACCAAAAAGTTCCTAGAAAATGCATAGTGCTAGATCGACGCTCAGGCTTGATCTTCAGGTGGTGGTGGAGTCCGGATCACTCCAAGGACGAAGCCTTCTGTAGACGTGGTTGGAGTCGAGGCTGAAGTAGATGCTGGAGCTGGTGGAACTGAGGCTGTAGCTGGTGCAGACGTGGTGGCTCTGGTGTCAGCAACTGGCACTGCAGACGACCTCGGACCTCGTGGCACTCTGGCAAAGGCATCAGTTGTAGTCCTGCCTCTCCTCTCCTGCATGTCATCTTGGAGCTGCTCCACTGCAGTCTGAATCTCTGTCACCTTGACATCCAAGTCATAGAACTTTTGTTCCATGATTCTCTCTAGGCTTGCCTGGTTCTGAGTTAGGGTGGCTAGTCCTTTCTCAATCCGCAGGGTGGATGCAATCAGGTAACCAAGCTGCTCTTGTTTGTTTTCAAGAAATACTCAGATGCCTCCTCTTGAGTTGGCATCTTGGCAGCTTTCTCCTTCCTTGCCTTCTCCTTCTTTGCTTGTGCTTGTGCAGACGATGGTTCATTCTCAGTCATAACAACTTGATTATCTTCAAAATCTGGACGATGGGCAGGTGTTCCTTGTCCAACAAGTATATGCCTGTGCCCATCTTGAGATAATGAGCTCCTGAATTTGTGGGGCATACCCACAGCTCCTCTTCTGATCTGCTGCAGTCCTCTTGATAGTCTCTACTATGAGGCTCATGACCTTGAATTTCTGAGGTACATCAAATACATGAAGCAAATTGATTGCATGGCCTCTGATCATCTTGTGATCACCTGACTTGGGCAAGGGCAAGAGAGTGTGCCTCAAAATCCAATTAATAGTTGGCAGCCCTGACAGAAGATAATGCACTGAGCCAAACTTGAAAGTATCAAGTGCTTCATTTGGAATTTCCTTGTACATATTGGACATAGAGTTGTGGTCCACCTTCTTCTTGGCATAGATATACAAGTGATCCTCATGCTCCTCTGGGGCATTGATGAGCTGTGCCCACTCAGCAACAGTAGATTGGTACCTCGTACCTTCAGACATCCATGTGTATCCTACCATCTGGATAGAAGTGTGCCGTGGAGTAGAATTGCATAATAAGTTCCTCGTTCCACTTTGTGAGCTTCTGCCCAACAAAGTCTGCAACTCCACAAGCACTAAAGCTGTCTTGCACTCCAGGATAGTGCTCTTCATTGTCCTTGATGTACTCCCAATCAACCCATCTCATGTCACAAACTATGGGCTTCTTGTCCAACAAAACTGTCTCATAGAAGTCCTGCTGTTCCTTAGTGTGGAATCTGTAGTCAACAGCAGTCCTCCTCCTTGAAGCATACGGATCTGCTTCTCTCCACTTCCTCAGCCCTGAGTCTCTCCTGAGCTTCATATCCTCAGCCACAGGATGAGCATCGTTGTGGTCTGGGATCTTGGGCTTGAGCTTTCTGAGTACTTGCTCTTCATCATCTTCTTCTGCAGCTTCAGGCACTGGGGCCTTGTTCTTCTCAGAGCAGGTATGCTCCTTGTATTTCTCTTTGGTGCAGACTTGGGCTTGGAGGCAGCTTTGGGTGCTTCTTTGGGCTTAGATGTGGCAAGCCCCTGATCTTATAGCATCACCCATAAGCTTAGGTGCCTTAGGTGCTGGTGCAGCAACCTCTTCTTCTTCCTCTTCTTCCATGATGGAAGCCTTTCCAAGCACTCTGGCTACGGTCTTCTTGACTCTTTCCTTCCTTTTCTTTCCTTCAGCAGCAACTGGCTCTTGGGTGCAGGCTTTTCAGGAATCTGAGTTGAAGCTCTGGCCTTTGATCAAGCCTGGCTTTGTGCCCTGTGCTGGCTCAACTCTCTTGGAATGTGCTTCCTCTTCTGCCACATAATCTTCATCCTCAGAATCTGAAGTTCTCTTCTTTCTCTGTCTGGTGGCAGCTTTAGGCAGATTGCTAGGGGTGCTCCTGCTGCCATCATCAGAAGAACTTGAGGGACTAGTGCCCTCACTCATCTGCACTTGCTGTTCTGACATCATTCTGGCTGTCACTCTGATCAGACATGATGCAAACTCTGACTGCTGACCCTGTGAATAGTTATAGATGAGGTAGAGTGGATGAGCATCACAAAATGCAGAGATTTTTGCAAAAGAATGATCCAAAAACTTAGTTTTAGTTTCCCACTGAAATCATCTCGGATCTACCGATTTTTAAACTCGGTGATACCGAAGCAGTTTTGGCCTAAACTAGTGAACTCGGTCAGACCGAGTCACAGTTCGGTGGCACCGAGACTGCTAGGGTTTCACAGAGTTCCAAAATCGGTCACACCGATAAGTAATTCTCGGTCAGACCGAGTCTCACTTGTGCAATGGCATAAGCCAAATCGGTGGGACCGAGTTTTTCAACTCGGTGGGTCCGAGATGGTTTCGGCGGAAACCTAACCCTAAAATTTTCGAATCAAACCTAATCTACGAGTGCATTGACTGGATAGGAGTGTTTCAATCGTGGCAAGAATCATGATGATCACAATGTGCTAAGAATCGGATTGGAGAATAGCACAAAGATCGAGTCCATACCCTAGTTCGGCGGAGACTCGCTACGGCGGCAACGGCGGGGTAGAATTCCGTTGACGGCGATGGAGACCAGCGACTGGAGGCGGCTGGCGGCGAGGAGACGATCCGGAGACCAAGTTGGCAGAGCAGGCTATCGCGCGGGCGAAGGGGTTCGGAGAAATTTCCAAATTTTTGCCCGTGACTATATATAGCCCGACCCTGTCGGTGTGACCGAGTGGAACAACTCGGTGGCACCGAGATTCATAACTGCACAGTTACTGAAACTCGGTGTGACCGAAAGGTTCAAATCGGTTGCACCGAGATCGAAAACCTAGATCAACTTAATGATCTCGGTAGGACCGAAAGTGGGGTATCGGTCAGACCGAGAATCATAAAGAGGTTTTGGAAGTTTAAGTCTATGACGAATCGGGGACTCCGAGCGCTCCTCACACAGAGTGGTTCGAATCTGACTTGATCAAATTTTGTGATGCAGCATGAATAGAGTTTGAAACGAGAAAAGCATAGATAGCTAGAGGAGGTTCTTAGGCATTCTTGTCCATCCACTTGCAAAAGAAAATAAAACCAAACAATCAAAACAACAAGTGGATGTCCTCGAATGAGTAAAATATGCAACCAGCATGCTCACACAATAAGATGGCAAATGAAATATGTGACAAGGCATGCACAACCAATTCTAGCATCTATCAAGCAATTTGCGATGACAAGGTCATCTATATATGAGTATATTGACTTAGGAGTCAAGTGAGAACACTTGATCATAGGTCATACTCATCGTTTAAGCTCAAGTGGGGTTACCACTTTTTCATAAAGCATTGTTTTGTTCACATCTTTAGAGTTGCTTTAGCTCAAGTCTTAGAGTAGAGCTCCCCCTAGATGTGATATCCCCCCTAAGAGGGATGAACTAACCTTGGGTTTTGTCGATGATGACTTCATGTAGATGTTGAAGATGTGGATGATAAATGTTGATGTAGATCACTTGGAGCTATCCATTTGAGTGAATTGAAGTTTCAATACCTACATGGGTTAGTCCCACAAGGAACAAACAAGGATATCCATAGACATAGAGTGATGCACACACAAGATGATGTCCATGAAAACTTTTAGGTTACCTTGTCCCTTGTCTTACCAACAAGAGGGTTTGTGACTCCTTGAACTAGTGCAAGATGTGGAAGTTGATTGCACTTGTTCTTGCCAAAATGATAAGAGTGAAGTATGTTGGCGGAGTCACCCTCAATAACTCTCTTAGTTCTTCTTCTTTTGGATCCACATCATCTAGATGGGAATCCTTGGAGTTGTAGTCGTACTTGATGAAGTGGAACTTGAAGTAGTCTTGGGAATCCACTTGACTAAGGTCTTAGGAGCTTCTTCAAATGCATCAATTTCCTCTTGAAGCTTGTCCTTGCCTTTTTGCTTGTAGTCTTGTGGTGGAAGATCATCTTGAGCTTGTGTCCCCTTGAAAGAAGTATCATACTTCTCTTGTTGAGGAACAAACTTTGTCTTGGGGTATTGATCTTCTTCCCACTCAACTCCATTGGCATTGAACTTTCGTTCAAAACCCAACACCTTGATTCTTCCTGTGCATTCCTTGCTTTGCGCACAATTTCCTCGAATTGCTTACCTCCCCGGCAGGCTTTGTACACTCCTTTCTCTATAATTCCCTTCAATAAGCATTTTTGCTCAAGTGTACTTGGCTAGAGAATCATTAGTGGAATCAGAGAACTACTAGAAGCAACAATATTGGATTTTAGCATGATCATGTTACTGCTAGAGGAAGAATCTTTCTTGTTCTTGTTACTAGACTTGACTTGAGGCATGTAGTGGATAAGAGTAAACGCTTGGCAATGTAAGAAGAACTTTTCTTGCGGAGATCATCATTGATTTTTAAGAACTCACATGCTCTTGCTCAAGATGAGCTTTTCAAAGCGTAATTTCTCATGAGCTCTTAAAGTTCTCGATGATCTTCGAAGATAGTTTCATGAGCTAACTTAAGAGTGTTTAGTTCTTTAGTTAGAGCCTCAATCTTCTTCTTATCATTGTCATTCGTTTTATTCTTGATTAGCATGATTAATTGATGTTTCATCATAGTATTCATCACTAGAAGTTGTCAACAAGCAAATCATCACCTAACAAGTCATCTTCATCACTATTGAAATCAACATACTCGGGGTGTGTTACCTTAGGACCTTTGGCCATGAAGCAATCTTCCAATTCCTTCATTTGGTGAGTCAAATATGTCGTAGGAGTTGGTTGACACAAGTGCTAGACCGGCAACACCTTCATCTTGAGTATTTCGATGTATAACTTCTCCGGAGTGGCTGTCGGAGTCGGAGCCGGATACCCATTCACCAACATGAGCTTGATGTCTTTCGTTTTGTGTAGCTCCTTGATGATATTTCCTTCCTTTCCAAATCCTTTCTTCTCCGTGAGTATCTTCGTTCATAACGATCATCTCTACCCCTTCTCTCTCTTGGTGGTGATTCTTTGCTTCTTCTTTTTGGAGAATCTTCTCTTCTCTTGTAGGGAGCCGTACACTCATTGGAATAGTGTCCGGGTCTTCCACAACTGTAGCAGTTTCGCTCTCGACTAGAAGATCTTTTGTCATTGTAGGACCTTGACTTGAAGCTTCTATCTTTGCTTCTACTCTTGTAGAACTTGTTGAAGTTCTTCACCATTAAGCTCAATTCTTCATTGAAGTTTTGTTTCTCACTTGATGATGTAGGGGCTTCACATGAGGCTTTGTAGGCACCACTTGATTTGTTGTGAAGTTCCTCTTTATCCTTAAGTGACATCTCATGAGCAACAATTCTTCCAATCACCTCCGTTGGCTTGAGATCTTTGTAATTGGGCATCATTTGGATCAATGTGCACACGGTATCATATTTTCCATCCAAGGCTCTTAGAATCTTCTTGATGATGAATCTATCGGTCATCTCTTCACTTCCTAAGCCGGCAATCTCATTTGTGATGAGAGCAAGCCTAGAGTACATTTCAGCGACACCTTCACCATCCTTCATTTTGAACTTGTCAAGTTGACTTTGAAGCACATCCAACTTGGATTCCTTGACGGAGTCGGTACCTTCGTGCATATCAATCAAAGTGTCCCAAATTTCCTTTGCATTCTCAAGACGGCTGATTTTGTTGAATTCTTCGGGGCACAATCCGTTGAAGAGAATATCACAAGCTTGAGCATTGTATTGCAACATCTTCAACTCATCCGCGGTAGCTTCACGGTTTGGTTCTTTCCCATCAAAGAATCACCTTGCAAACCAACACACACAATAGCCCAAACGGCGGGGGTTATGTCCAAGAATATGCATTTTCATTTTATGC
>NC_053026.1:227019173-227029733 GCF_003073215.2 Triticum urartu
CCACAAAGGAGCCCTCGAGCCATAAGACGTTGGGCATCTTGCCCACCATGGCGCCTCCGCACTCCGCCTGGTGCCGCGCACCACCTTCGGCTTGACATTGAAAGTCTTGAGCCATAGGCCAAAATGGGGGCGGATGCAGAAGAAAGCCTCGCACACGACGATAAACGCCGAGATGTTGAGGACAAAGTTCGGGGCCAGATCGTGGAAATCCAGGCCATAGTAGAACATGAGCCCCCGGACAAATGGGTGGAGAGGGAAGCCCAGTCCGGAGGAAATGGGGGAGGAACACCACCCTCTCATGGGGCCTAGGGGTGGGGATGAGCTGCCCCTCTTCGGGAAGCCGGTGCGCAATGTCGTTAGACAAGTATCCGGCCTTCCTCAGTTTTTTGATGTGTCCCTCCGTGACGGAGGAGACCATCCACTTGCCTCCCGCTCCGGACATGGCTGGAGAAGGTTGAGGTGGGGTGTGCGGACTTGGGCGCTGGAGCTCGAGTGCGCGGAAATGGATAGGCAAAGGAGGAAGAAGGCGTGGATGAAAAGGTGGATCCTTATCCCCTTATATGGGCGGACGCGACTATGCGCCCCCACCAGCCTGGTAAAACTCGCTTATCTCCCAAGCGCCATAGTCAATGGCGCGGTTGGGTTACCCACACCCGTATTGATGAGAATCCCGGAATAAGGGGACACGATCTCTGCTTTAACAAGACGTGCCAAGGAAACCGCCTCGCTAAACGCGCTGAGGTGGGACAGTAAAACGATTCGAATACTTGGCCGTGGTGTGATGTCACACTACGGAATACGTCAGCAGATTAGATTTGTGTAAATATTATTCTCTCTATGGCAATATGTGGAAACTTATTTTGCAGAGCCACTACCTTTGTGTTCAAAATCTTCTATGAAGTACTTGGAGGAGGAACCCGCCTTGCAATGCCGAAGACAATCTGCGCCGGACTCGTCGTCATTGAAGCCTGGTTCAGGGGCTACTGAGGGAGTCCTGGATTAGGGGGTGTCCGGATAGCCGGACTATACCTTCAGCGGACTCCTGGACTATGAAGATACAAGATTGAAGACTTCGTCCCGTGTCCGGAAGGACTTTCCTTGGCGTGGAAGGCAAGCTTGGCGATACGGATATGTAGATCTCCTACTTGTAACCGACTCTGTAACCCTAGCCCTCTCCGGTGTCTATATAAACCGGAGGTTTTTAGTCCGTAGGACGAAGAACAATCATACCATAGGCTAGCTTCTAGGGTTTAGCCTCTTGATCTCGTGGTAGATCTACTCTTGTACTACCCATATCATCAATATTAATCAAGCAGGACGTAGGGTTTTACCTCCATCAAGAGGGCCCGAACCTGGGTAAAACATTGTGTCCCCTGCCTCCTGTTACCATCCGACCTAGACGCACAGTTCGGGACCCCCTACCCGAGATCCGCCGGTTTTGACACCGACAGGGTCCTTACGCCGAACTAGTGGATTTCCTTAAGAGGCTGCTTTGCGCTTCTGCTGCGAGGGCCGCAGTGTGCTCCTCCGTGTGGAGAGAGTGCTGTGTGTTTCCATTGACTGTGATGACCCCCCGAGGTCCTGGCATCTTGAGCTTGAGATATGCATAATGTGGTACCGCATTGAATCTCGCGAATGTCGAAGATTAACTCTTCGCTTCGGAAGTTATCCGGGGATCCGAAGACCACTTCTAGTGTGACTGAGCCTATGCAATGGGCCTCTACACCTGGTATGACACCTTTAAAGGTCGTTTTTGTGGGTTTGATCCTTGAGGGGTCTATACCCATTTTGCGCACTTGTGTCCTGATAAAGCAGGTTCAGGCTGCTGCCGCCGTCCATTAGGACTCGAGTGAGGTGAAATCCGTCAATGATTGGGTCTAGGACCAGTGCGGCGAATCCGCCATGACGGATACTAGTGGGGTGGTCCCTGCGATCGAAGGTGATCGGACAGGAGGACCATGGGTTGAACTTTGGGGCGACTGGCTCCAACGCATATACGTCCCTGAGCGCACGCTTCCGCTCCCTCTTGGGGATGTGGGTTGCGTATATCATGTTCACCGTCCGCACTTGTGGGGGGAACCTCTTCTGTCCTCCGGTGTTCGGCTGCCGGGGCTCCTCCTCGTCATCGCTATGTGACCCCTTATCTTTGTTTTCGGCATTTAACTTGCCGGCCTGCTTGAACACCCAACAATCCCTGTTGGTGTGGTTGGCTGGCTTGTCGGGGGTGCCGTGTATTTGCACGAGCGATCGAGTATACGGTCCAAACTGGACGGGCCCGGAGTGCTTCTTTTGAATGGCTTTTTCCGCTGACCGGGTTTAGAGCCTTTGAATCCCGCATTGACTATCCATATCCTCGGTATTGTCTGCTTAATGCGTCACTTTATGTTTGTTGTCCTACGTGACTAGTCTAATAATCGAAAATTAAAACAGGCTGAAAGACGTCGAGGCAATGATTCTACAACATAATTATGCGTATATTACTTACCGATGGACCTAACTCAATCCGGAATAATTACAAGGTCTCAATTAATCATATCACTTAAGAACTCTCCATACTACGATAGAATGCCCTCTTAAAACTAATTCTACGAAATGATCACGATCATCCATCAAATCAACTAAACTTGTGTCCGATCCATTCATCGTGACTATGGATATTAAGTTTTTTCTGGTGAACTGCTGCACCTCATAGTCTCCGTATCACTTATCTCTCACTCGTCAATGACTCATCGACTCGCTTATCGGTCTCAAGGTGATTCTGAGGATGCCATATCCTGCAATATGGCTAAGGCTCTGTCACATGAGTGGTTAATTGGCCAGTATATTCGGCATGTGCAATTTACTTTCTCTGGCGTCCTCCATTTTAGCCATTGAGCGTAGCGCTTATCACACCCGATCATCACGTGTGTGTGTGGGCACGACGAACTTTGGGCACCCGGTGGCAAGTACTCCAGAGGAGAACACTCCAGTTTATCTTGAACAAGCTTTAGTGTGAGATTCATCTTTAGTAATTCTACCGATCAATCTAAAGCAAATAAGAGCATAACGATAAACGATCGACCGATCAATATAAGTGACATCACAGTCATTGATATATGGCCATCCATCATCTTGTGTCTTGTGATCTGCCATCTCCGAACACCTGTTGAGGGAGTCCTGGATTAGGGGGTCTCCGGACAGCCGGACTATATCCTTTGGCCGGACTGTTGGACTATGAAGATACAAGATTGAAGACTTCGTCTCGTGTCCGGATGGGACTCTACTTGGCGTGGAAGGCAAGCTAGGCAATACGGATATGTATATCTCCTCCTTTGTAACCGACCTTGTGTAACCCTAGCCCCCTCCGGTGTCTATATAAACTGGAGGGTTTTAGTCCGTAGGACAACATACAATCATACCATAGGCTAGCTTCTAGGGTTTAGCCTCTCGATCTCATGGTAGATCAACTCTTGTAATACCATATCATCAAATAAATCAAGCAGGACGTAGGGTTTTACCTCCATCAAGAGGGCCCGAACCTGGGTAAAACATCGTGTCCCCTGCCTCCTGTTACCATCCGCCTTAGACGCACAGTTCGGGACCCCCTACCCGAGATCCGCCGGTTTTGACACCGACATTGGTGCTTTCATTGAGAGTTCCTCTGTGTCGTCGCTGTTAGGCTTGATGGCTCCTACGATATCATCGATAGCGATGCAGTCCAGGGTGAGACTTTTCTCCCCGGACAGATCTTTGTATTCGGCGGCTTCGCACTGCGGGCCAACTCGCTTGGCCATCTGGAGCAGATCGAAGTTACGCCACCATCTGGCCACCCAGGTAGTGTTTGAGAATCGCTTAACACTACTAGGAACGGATCATGCCCAACGGAGACTCGTCTTGCTTATCGACGGATTCGCCGCCCGCCTTGTGCGCCACTGTCGGTCCACGATGAGTACGATTTAGCTCTACCATCGGACCGTATTCAGGAGATCGCACCGGCAGCGCTCCGACCCTCAATTCGGAGCCAGTTGCGCCATCCATGGATGGGTGGATAGACCCCGTCACGGAGGTCTGGTATCCTCAGCGGCGATCGAGCCGAATATCGACCTTACCCTTCACGAGAGCCGTGTTGCCAAACTGGCCGGATCCTTCTCCGGCCACGGACTCCGAAACTGCCTGCGCCCGTTCCTGTCGAATCCGATTGGGCGCCGATCATGGAGTTTACCTCCGCGGATATTTTTCAGCACTCGCCCTTTGGCGACATACTGAACTCATTAAGGTCTCTCTCCTTGTCAGGAGAGTCCTGGCCGAACTACGTCCGGCAGGATTGGGATGCGGATGACGAAGAAATTCGTCGCCCACCCACCACCCACTTAGTAGCCACTGTCGATGACTTAACCGACATGCTCGACTTCGACTCCGAAGACATCGACGGTATGGACGATGATCGGGAGACGAAGAGGAATCACTGCCCACAGGGCACTGGACAGCCACCTTATCATCACATGTATATACATGGTGGACACACCCAAAGAAGGCAATGGCGACGAGACACGGAGGGATGACCCCTCCAAGAAACACAAGCACGTCCGGCCTCAGCGGCGGCCGTCTTATTGTGCGCTCAAGTGATAAAAATTGCTCTGAGTACTGGCACCGTCAGATCAAGCACATCTGGATCAGTCCAACGAGACTATCTCAGCAATCCCCTCCAGCGGAAGATTTAGTCAGTGATGATGGAGGACGCCAGCTCCCTGAGTGAGAACTGGCAGTACTGCAGAGCCGAGTGGCACTGATTATATTATTACATTGTTCGTGCCCTACACGTAAGACGAGTGCCGCCTGGCGTGACGGATGACGCAAGGTCGTCGTTCCGAGGCATGTCCCAGGTCGAATCTATAGAGCGCTTCAAGCGCCGCTTAAAAGCCACTGTAGCGCACCTCTATTATCTTAAGAACGCACAAGCCGACGAGCATCTTTCAGCTGTCAAGATTTGCCTAGCTGACAGACTCGGAGTACTCCGGACGTCCTGTCATTACGCGCCGCAGCGGAATATAAACCGAACACCCTCCAAGATTATACCAAATTACCCGCAGGTTGCTACCCTGACTGGAGAGGAAGCACCGAAACCTACAATCCCCGGCGTATGACGCGCTGATCGGCCACCTCGTGGCCGCGACAGAGAGGATTCCAGCCAAAAGCTCAGCCTCGCACCCCGACGCCATTCAAATAAAAAGGCATGGGGAATACGCCAGACCTGCGAGACGTATTGGAGGACAAAGCAAAACATGCAAGATCGATCTACGGATCACGAGAGCATGCCACTATGCGAGACGATAATCGTCATGCCGGATACAGTAAAAGTAAATCCGGCCGGGCCGAACACAGCGGGTAAGACTCATTTGAGCTGCGTCGCGACATAGCCCAGTACAGAGGCGCCGCACACCCCCTATGCTTCACAGACGAAGTAATGGATCAACAGATCCCATAGGGTTTCAAACCCGTAAATATAGAATCATACGACGGCACAACAGATCCTGCGGTATGGATCGAGGATTTCCTCCTGCATATCCACATGGCCCGCGGTGATGATCTACACGCCATTAAATACCTCCCACTCAAGCTCAAAGGACCAGCTCGGCATTGGCTCAATAGCTTGCCAGCAGAGTCCATTGGCTGTTGGGAGGATTTGGAAGCCGCATTCCTCGACAACTTCCAGGGCACTTACGTGTGACCCCCAGATGCCGATGACTTGAGCCACATAATTCAGCAGCCAAAGGAATCGGCCAGGCAATTCTGGACACGGTTCCTAACAAAGAAAAATTAAATCGTCGACTTTCCGGATGCAGAGGCCCTAGCAGCTTTTAAGCACAACATCCGCAACGAGTGGCTCGCCCGGCACCTTGGCCAGGAAAAGCCGAAATCTATGGCAGCCCTCATGACACTCATGACCCGCTTTTGTGCGGGAGAAGACAGCTGGCTGGCTCACAGCAATAACATATCAAAGAACCATGGTACTTCGGATACCAAGGATGGCAATGGCAAGTCACGTCGCAACAAACATAAGCGCCGCATTAACAGCGACAATACCGAGGATACGTCAGTCAATGCCGGAATTCAAAGGCTCTAAACCCGGTCAGCGGAAAAAGCCATTCAAAAGAAGCACTCCGGCCCGTCCAGTTTGGACCGTATACTCGATCGCTCGTGCCAAATACACAGCACCCCCGACAAGCCAGCCAACCACACCAACAGGATTGCTGGGTGTTCAAGCAGGCCGGCAAGTTAAATGCCGAAAACAAAGATAAGGGGTCACATAGCGATGACGAGGAGGAGCCCCGACAGCCGAACACCGGAGGACAGAAGAGGTTCCGCCCACAAGTGCGGACGGTGAACATGATATACGCAACCCACATCCCCAAGAGGGAGCGGAAACGTGCGCTCAGGGACGTATATGCGTTGGAGCCAGTCGCCCCAAAGTTCAACCCATGGTCCTCCTGTCCGATCACCTTCGATCGCAGGGACCACCCCACTAGTATCCGTCATGGCGGATTCGCTGCACTGGTCCTAGACCCAATCATTGATGGATTTCACCTCACTCGAGTCCTAATGGACGGCGGCAGCAGCCTGAACCTGCTTTATCAGGACACAATGCGCAAAATGGGTATAGACCCCTCAAGGATCAAACCCACAAAAACGACCTTTAAAGGTGTCATACCAGGTGTAGAGGCCCATTGCATAGGCTCAGTCACACTAGAAGTGGTCTTCGGATCCCCGGATAAGTCCGAATCGAAGAGTTAATCTTCGACATTCGCGAGACTTCATGCAGTACACATTATGCATATCTCAAGCTCAAGATGCCAGGACCTCGGGGGGTCATCACAGTCAATGGAACACACAGCACTCTCTCACACGGAGGAGCACACTGCGGCCCTCGCCAGCAGAAAAGCGCAAAGCAGGCCTCTTAAGAAATCCACTAGTTCGGCGATTAAGGACCCTGTCGGTGTCAAAACCGGCGGATCTCGGGTAGGGGGTCCCGAACTATGCGTCTAGATCGGATAGTAACAGGAGGCAGGGGACACGATGGTTTACCCAGGTTCGGGCCCTCTTGATGGAGGTAAAACCCTACATCCTGCTTGATTAATATTGATGATATGGGTAGTACAAGAGTAGATCTACCACGAGATCAGAGAGGCTAAACCCTAGAAGCTAGCCTATGGTATGATTGTTGTTCGTCCTACGGACTAAAACCCTCCGGTTTATATAGACACCGGAGAGGGCTAGGGTTACACAGAGTCGGTTACAATGGTAGGATATCTACATATCCGTATCGCCAAGCTTGCCTTCCACGCCAAGGAAAGTCCCTTCCGGACACGGGACGAAGTCTTCAATCTTGTATCTTCATAGTCCAGGAGTCCGGCTGAAGGTATAGTCCCCATCCGGACACCCCCTAATCCAGGACTCCCTCAGTAGCCCCTGAACCAGGCTTCAATGACGACGAGTCCGGCACGCAGATTGTCTTCGGCATTGCAAGGCGGGTTCCTCCTCCAAGTACTTCATAGAAGATTTTGAACACAAAGGTAGTGTCCGTCTCTGCAAAATAAGTTTCCACATATTGCCATAGAGAGAATAATATTTACACAAATCTAATCTGCTGACGTATTCCGTAGCGTGACATCACACCACGGCCAAGTCTTTATTTGAATCGTTTTACTGTCCCACCTCAGCGCGTTTAGCGAGGCGGTTTCCTTGGCACGTCTTGTTAAAGCAGAGATCGTGTCCCCTTATTCCGGGATTCTCATCAATACGGGTGTGGGTAACCCAACCGTGCCATTGACTATGTGCGCTTGGGAGATAAGCGAGTTTTACCAGGCTGGTGGGGACGCATAGTCGCGTCCGCCCATATAAGGGGATAAGGATCCACCTTTTCATCCACGCCTTCTTCCTCCTTTGCCTATCCATTTCCGCGCACTCGAGCTCCAGCGCCCAAGTCCGCACACCCCACCTCAACCTTCTCCAGCCATGTCCGGAGCGGGAGGCAAGTGGATGGTCTCCTCCGTCACGGAGGACACATCAAAAAACTAAGGAAGGTCGGATACTTGTCTAACGACATTGCGCACCGGCTTCCCGAAGAGGGGCAGCTCATCCCCACCACTAGGCCCCATGAGAGGGTGGTGTTCCTCCCCCATTTCATCCATGGACTAGGCTTCCCTCTCCACCCATTTGTCCGGGGGCTCATGTTCTACTATGGCCTGGATTTCCACGATCTGGCCACGAACTTTGTCCTTAATATCTCGGCGTTTATCATCGTGTGCAAGGCTTTCTTCTGCATCCGCCCCCATTTTGGCCTATGGCTCAAGACTTTTAATGTCAAGCCGAAGGTGCTGCGCGGCACTCAGGCAGAGTGCGGAGGCGCCATGGTGGGCAAGATGCCCAACGTCCCAATGGCCCGAGGGCTCCTTCGTGGAGTCCCTAAAGGGGTGGCAATCGGGGTGGTTTTACATCACCGAGCCACGCGACCCTGAATGGGTTGCAGCCCCAAGTTCCGATCCGGACCCCCTACGCGGCTCACCTCCTGGAAAGAGACGGGCCATGTCGGGGTAAAGAAGGAGAGCTGACCGGACTCCAAACATGCGTCCAAACTGTGGACAAGAAGCTCAAACTTGTCAACGTAGTCCAGGTTATGCTCATCCGCCGGATCCTCCCGTGTCAACAACGGGCTTTCAACCAGTGGGAGTTCGACCCGGCGACAGCACCGAACCCTAAGCAGGCTCTTCGACACAACGTACGAAGATGCCTGGAAGGTGTTTTTCAAGGGCACCGAGCCCCCGCATCTGCTACTGAGGATCGTGGATTCAGTACGCAGCGTCGCGCTCGTGCGGTAAGTTGTATTTACCTTTTACAGGGTATTAGTTTTTCATAGTTTGACTCCATGCGGGATCTTAAGCTCCCTTACCTTTGACAGGATTGGCAGGAGACGTCCGGACAGATCAACTGTCCGGCTCCTTTGCCCGAAGGCCCAGCGGACGCTCGCTTGGCAAAGCTGCTGGTTCCTGCGCCCTATGTGGTGCCGGAGAAGAAGGCCAAGAAGAAGGCCACGGGGACTCGGAAGAGTGCCCGGCACCCGGGGGTGTAGGATTCATCATCCGATGACTCCAAGACGCACTCCTCCCGTGAAGACGAGGAGGAGGAAGAAGAGACCTCTCCCCCTCCGGCAGGGGGAGAGAAGAAAAGGAAGGCCGCCCCAACTGGGGAGGCCGAAGGGTCCAAGAAGGGGAAAACCCTTCCTCCGGACGCTCCACCAACGCCGACGACGGCGAAGAGGAGTGGCCGCACAAGGGCCAAGCCCCTGGCGAGATCGTAAGTGTCCGGATACCAGAGTGATTCATAGTATTCTTCCATTGCACACTTTTCCTTATGTCGAACATGTTTATGCAGTCCACCCAAAGACCGGCTCGACGTGTCGTCGAGCGGTTCCCTGGATTCGTCGGATGTGAATTCGCTTCCGACGGCTACCTCCCCCCATCCTACGGACGACGCCGAGGTGCTGTCCCAACAGGTTCCAAGCCAGGAGGAGGTGGTCCTGGAGGCGCCGCAAGGCGACCTCCCGGACTCCAGGCGCAAAGGGGATAAAACCCCCAAGGGCTCCGAGTCCGGCCTTGAGCCGGACACCGCGCTGGAACCTTCAATGGTTCCGGACTCCAGTAGGCGGCCTCCTTCCAAGAGGAGCGAGCCTACCGAGCCGGTGACCTCCGTCCAACCGGAGGCACCGGACAATTTGCTGGAGACGCTTAACGGCGCCTCCATCGACGAGGAGCACCGCACTATTATGAGTGCGGTGATCCAGAAGGTTCAGTCCGCCAAGAGCGGACTGACTGAAGCCTGTGCCAGCCTTCTAACAGGCTTTGAGGTAGTTAAAGAATATGTAAAAATATTACCGCATAGACAGTAGCCCCTGATGCTCTGTTCGGCGTTCGGAAAGAAAAGCCGAATAGAGGATCTAATAACATTCGCAGGAGTCTAACATAATCAAGTCAATATGCGTATGCAGGCTTCGCTGCTGGCCTCCGCCGCACTGACTGCGGAGGTGGATACGCTGAAGCAAAACCTCGCGCGGTCCGAGAACGAGCTCGGCCATGCCAAGAGGCAACTCGAGGAGAAGGAAGGTAAGTAATACCTTGCGCAAGTATATAGAGAAGATGTGGTTGCAAAAAATGACAGGATCAACGTGCTATTATAGGGGCCACGACCGAGGTGGCAACCCTTAAGCAAGCGCTGTCCGAGGCCGAAAACAGAGCGGCCGCGGAGCGCACGGAGAGAGAGAAGCAGGAGGCGCGGGTGGAGGAGGTGCAGAAAGAGCTCCAGGCTCTCGTGAAAAAACACGAGAGTTTGGAGCTTGACTCAAAGACGCAAGCGTCCGAGCTTGCGGCAGCCCTCAAAAGCGCGAAGTCTGCCAAGGCCGAAGCCCAGAAAGCCCTCAAAGAAATTGACGCGATGAAGAAGATAGCGGCGGGTAAGGCATTCATTATGCAAAGCAAGCACGTGAAAGTGAATTACTTGTTACTTACCCGAGTCCGGAGCTCGGTCCAT
>NC_053026.1:227030733-227113819 GCF_003073215.2 Triticum urartu
AAGTAGTTGAGGTAGTACCTATTACCTATTATTATCAAACCTTTGGGAGTTACTTCTATGTTTTCTTATTGTGCCATGCTATGCTAGTAGACGTTGATTTGGTGAGTGTATCCATGACAGATGTGAGATTGTTAAATTAATGGTTTATCTAAGGTGGCAACTTAAATACACATCTGGGTGGATTGAGGCACCTGGATATTCCAGCGGTTGCCAGTTTTTTATGGACCGCCACCCAGGCTCAAAGGGATCATGAGATTTATTCATGCTAGAAACTTCCGTGTGCAGCCACAAGCTACTATGGGCTCTAGCATAGTTGATTAAGTTGTGTGAACTCTTACAGTGGTAGACTAGCAGATGTAGGGGAAAGTAGGTGTAACGGTCTACCCGATCGTAAGGTGCTAGCGCTTCTGAAAGACTATGTCTCGGTCATCCGTTTCTCAAACACCATGTAGTGCAAGAAATAAAACGGAGGCGATCGAGTCTTGTGGGGAAAAGTGCGCAAACCTCTGCAGAGTTTGTAAACTAATCATGGTTAGCCGTGTCCCCGGTTATGGAGATCTTGAGTATCTAGTACTTGGATTATCATGTGAATCTCATCATGTTACTCTAAAATTAATTTTTTTGGGTTTTGTTTAATGATGATGCTTAATTGGGATTGAGAATGCTGTCAACCATTCTGAATGTTTAAAAACTACCATGATAGTTAAAAAATTTATTCCTTTGTAGTAGGGAAAAATTGGCTTTACGCAAAACTATAACCATAGAGCTTTCCACCAGCCAAATATGCATATAGAATAGCCTATTTCATCCCATTACTCTCTATGTGTTATTTTCCCAGCATATTCCATGTGCTGACCCATTTCGGGCTGCAACGTTAATGTTGCAAACTTTTCAGACGATGATTAAGGTGCTTTTAGGTCGTGGTTCTATACTCAGTGATGCCGTTGGAGTTGATGGACTCACTTATCTTCCAAGCCTTCCGCTGTTATCGTTATTAGATGGCCTTAAGCCATATTTATTGTAATAAGTTCTTTTTTCAGAAACTCAATGTAATAAGTGTGTGATTGCTACTCTGTTATAAATCCTTCAATTACTGTGTGGTGTCAGCATTACTGATCCAGGGATGACACCTGAGCACAGAGATTGGACCGTTTGAGGTCTGGTCGCTACAAGATGGTATCAGAGCACACGCTGACTGTAGGACACGACCACTAAGCTAAAAGACCTAGATCACTACTCACTCTCTTCTCTTTCTGACTTCTCATCTTTTCTACTCTTTTAGTATGGCGGATGCAAGGAACAAGTTCACGCAACCAGATGAAAATACACCCTTTGGACGTCACTTGAAGGAAGTCACTAGATACCTGAACATAGGAGTACCAAGCTTCACCGGAACCTACAACACCACTTTACTGGAAGAAGAGCGCTGGATGATTCAAGTTAAAGTTCCAGGAAGGACGTTCATGCCAGTCACTGAGCCTACAGAGTTTTCTTTTGATGCACCAACTTGGGATCTAGGAAAGAGCATGGCAGCTCACATCGCCATGGGACGCATTGGAGAAGTCTACCGCAATGGTCTCAAGGATACTATCTACCAGATTTGCGGGCACCGAGATGAGCACTGGGAGATGATCAGCACTAGGAAGGATAGATCAATTGCAGCTTTTATCCAGGAGTTAAACCAGCATATTCGACGTCAGGAGAACCAGATGTGCGCCGACATGATAGATCTGAAGAAGGAGACGACAAGAATCAAGGAACTGGAGGAAGAACTCAAGGCTACACGTGAACATTTTGAAAAGGAAATCGAAGTACTAGTGGACAAGAATGCCGATGAGGGAGTCCTGGATTAGGGGGTGTTCGGGTAGCCGGACTCCAGGACTATGAAGATACAAGATTGAAGACTTCGTCCCGTGTCCGGATGGGACTTTCCTTGGTGTGGAAGGCAAGCTTGGCGATGCGGATATTCAAGATCTCCTACCATTGTAACCGACTCTGTGTAACCCTAACCCTATCCGGTGTCTATATAAACCGAAGGGTTGTAGTCCATAGGACATCAACTCCATATACAACAATCATACCATAGGCTAGCTTCTAGGGTTTAGCCTCCTTGATCTCCTTGATCTTGTACTACCCATATCATCAATATTAATCAAGCAGGAGTAGGGTATTACCTCCATCGAGAGGGCCCGAACCTGGGTAAAAACATCGTGTCCCTTGTCTCCTGTTACCATCCGGCCTTGACGCACAGTTCGGGACCCCCTACCCGAGATCCGCCGGTTTTGACACCGACATTGGTGCTTTCGTTGAGAGTTCCTCTGTGCCATCGCAATCAGGAAGGATGCCTCCTCCCGTCTTTAAAGACGGTGCCGTTGCTAAGGGAGCCTTGGCTGTCGGCCAAACTCTCCGGCTAGGTGGCTTCCTCATGACCGCCTGTTCGGCTGTTGCGCCGACGATGACCTCTCGGGTCATCAAAAGCAACCTACACGTCAGCTCGGAGCTCGTCGAGCAGCTAGATCCAATGGAGCTCTCTTCCGTAAACGAGCTCTTGGATCGCATCGCTGCCCTGGGGGTCGCTACGGATTACGACCAGGTTGGGCTTAAACCCGATCTAAGAGAATTAACTCTCCCCAAGTCACCCACCACGTTGCCGTGGTAGAGGCGCAGTACGGCGACCCTTCATCTATTTTAAGGACTAGCTACGTCTGAATCCCCGACCCCTCCAAGCCGGATACCCGCGGAGGGGAGGATGTAACTCAAGACCTGAGCTTAGGATCAGGCAACGGGCTAGATTCATTGGACAACATCCAAGAATTCGAAGTTCAGAGTTCGGAAACTCTTCGGCCTCCGAATCTTGGATTGGGTGAGGTTTCAGATTCAACGACACCCACCCACCCGAACATAAGCGATCTCTCCCAAATCAGGCAGAGGCCCGAGGAAACAGTACATCATTACTGGGCCAGATTCCTCCTGGTTATGAACAGGATAAAGGATTGCCACAAGGGAGACGCAATCTCAATTTTCTGCAGTAATTGCACGGACGAGGGAATCCTTAACGCCGTAAGTCGCCGTGATATTACACGCTTCGCTGACTTGGCGTCCATAGTACAAAAATACTGTGCGATGGAAAGCGCCGGGAAAACCGAAATAAAATTTTGGGATAATCCGGCCTTGAATAGTAATCCCGTCCGAACTAAGAGGGTGCATCATCATAGGACACCCGGGATAAACACCAAAAAGCCAAAACCCTCTACAGGGCATGGGACCGTACTGGAAAGGTGGCTTGATGGACCCTGTAGAATTCATAGTACAGAGGACGCCCCACCAACTCACAGCCTTAGAGCATGTTGGATACTCCGGCAGGTGGCCAAAATTGGCGAGGACCTCTTAATTCTGGAGGCCGCAGAAAGCCAGCCCGAGGACACCAGTACCATTCTCACAGTCTTCGAGACTTTCGCATCAAACAATATGCGAAAAAGAACACTCCGCAGCCTCGCCGAAGTCTATCAAGTTGCAACAATAAATCCATGGAGCGACACTGCTATTACCTTCAACGCAAGTGATGAACCTAGATTCCGAACAGCCCGAGCACCAGCCGCATTGGTCCTCAGTCCCATAGTGGACGGCTTTTGCCGCACCAAGGTGCTCATGGATGGAGGCAGCGGACTGAACCTCATTTATGAGGAAACCCTTCAAAAAATGGAAATAGACTGGAACCGCATCGAGCGAAGCAGCACAACCTTTAGAGGAATAATCCCTAGTCGGGAAGCGCGCTGCACAGGAAAAATCACACTAGATGTGGTGTTCGGCACGCCGGATAATTACAGGTCCGAAGAAGTCACGTTTCAGGTGGCCCCGTTCAAAAGCGGATATCACGCTTTACTAGGGCAGGAAGCATTCACAATCTTCCAAGCAATACCCCATTACGGGTACATGAAGCTTAAGATGCCCGGGCGGAACGGAATTATCACTCTAGCTAGTGATCCGGACATAGCACTCCGCGCCGAAAACAAGATGGCCGCATTAGCCCTTGAGGCACTATCCGAAGCCTTAGCGGCCGAGGAACTGACTGCGCTGCGCTCCACGGTTAACAGGGATGATGTGATACTCGACAAGAGATCCAAATCCACATCCTTCAAGCCAGCTAACGAAATAGTCAAATTCCAGGTCCATCCAACGGACGCCAATAAAACAGCTTCCATCGGGGCACGACTGAACCCTGATATAGACGCCGCACTGCGAGAGTTCCTATGAGAGAACTGGGAGATTTTTGCCTGGCACCCTTCAGACATGCCAGGGATCCCACGCAGGCTGGCCGAACACAGCTTAAATATCCTAAAAGGATTCAAACATGTCAAACAAGCCCTTCGGCGTTTTTCCGAACCCAAGAGACAGGCTATGGGAGAGGAGCTAGCCAAGCTATTGGAGGCCGGATTCATTAGAGACATAAAACATCCGGACTGGCTAGCAAACCTGGTGATGGTACCAAAGAAGGACAAATCCTGGCGTCTATGTGTTGATTTTAAAGACCTTAACAAGGCTTGCCCAAAGGATCCCTTCCCCCTCCCCCGTATCGATCAAATTATCGATGCCATCGCAGGACACGATTCATTGTGTTTCCTCGACGCATACTCCGGTTACCATCAAATCAAGATGGCAGAATCAAACCAAGCCACAACAGCATTCATCACACCATACGGCCCATTCTGCTTCAACACAATGCCCTTCGGGCTGAAAAACACCGGCGCAACATATCAACGCATGATCCAGACATGTCTGGCAAACCAGATCGGCAAAACAGTGGAGGCGTATGTGGATGATGTGGTTGTCAAATCAAGACATGTCGAATCTCTAGTAGACGACTTGAGGCTTACATTCGATAACCTCCGAAAATATGACATCAAGCTCAACCCGGAAAAATGCGTCTTCGGCGTCCCAGCCGGAAAGCTCTTGGGCTTCATTGTATCCGGTAGAGGAATTGAAGCAAATCCAGCCAAGATCCGAGCTTTGTCACAATTGGATATCCCAAAGGACCTCAAACAAATACAAAAATTAACCGGATGCGTGGCGGCTTTAAGCCGCTTCATCTCCCGCTTGGGAGAAAAGGCACTACCCCTCTATCGCCTCCTTCGGCGCACCAAACACTTCGAGTGGACGGCTGCCGCCACAGCCGGACTTGATGAAATAAAAGCCATATTGGCAACAAACCCAGTCCTGGCCGCGCCGAACACCGGCGAACCAATGTTATTGTACATCGCAGCAACACATCAAGTTGTCAGCGCAGTGCTCGTTGTCGAGCGGGAAATGGATGGACACAAATTCCCCCTTCAAAGGCCGGTCTACTACGTGTCCACTGTCCTCACTCCATGCAAATCACGGTACCCGCATTACCAAAAGATTGCATACGCGGTATTCATGGCATCCCGGAAGCTACGACACTACTTTCAAGAGTGTTCCATAACAGTAGCCTCGGAAGTACCACTCAATGATATTATCAACAACCGCGATGCAACGGGCCGAATTGGAAAATGGGCCATCGAGCTTCTCCCGTTCGATATAACCTATAAGCCACGACGAGATATTAAATCGCAAGTTTTGGCCGACTTCGTCGCAGAATGGACAGAGGCCGAGCTCCCTAAAGAGTACAACACATATTCAAACTGGATTATGCATTTCGACGGCTCCAAAATGTTGGCCAGACTGGGGGCTGGCGTCGTCCTGACGTCCCCCATAGGAGACACAGTCTAATATGTGCTCCAGATCATGTACACGGATTCCAACAATGCAGCCGAATATGAGGCCCTCCTACATGGTCTCCGGATAGCAGTATCCATGGGTATCCAACGCCTAGAGGTACGCGGGGATTCAAACCTCACGATATCCCAAATAAATGGAGACTTCGACGCCAAGGACCCAAAAATGGCAGCTTACCGCAACGCCGTCCTAAAAATGCCAGCTCGGTTCAAAGGGCTGGAGTTTCACCATATAGCCCGAGAAAACAATCAAGTAGCGGACGTCCTGGCACGCATCGGAGCAAAACGCGATGCAGTCCCCCCCCCCAACATCTTTTTGGAAAGATTGTTCAAGCCATCCGTAGCATGGGAGGGGGAACCCGCAAATAACAGCCCAGACCCAGCCGCACCACTCAACACCGAACAATCTGACATAATTGGAGGCTCTGCCAATGAAATTACACCTTCAGCCCACGTAATAATGGCGGTTATCGCCCCGTGGACAGAACCATTCCTAGCCTACCTTACTAGGCAGGAACTCCCGGAGGACCAAAATGAGGCCCGCTGCATAGTGCGGCCATCTAAAGCCTATAGATTCCATGAGGGAGAGCTTTATAAGAAAAGCACTACTCGAGTCCTTCAAAGGTGTATCTCCGAAGAGGAAGGGCGGAACCTTTTGGCTAAAATTCATGCCGGACTCGGTGGTCACCACGCCGCTGCTCGGTCCCTTGTTAGCAAGGCTTTCTGTACAGGCTTTTATTGGCCGACGGCCCGGGCAGACGCTCAGGACCTAGTCCAACGATGTGTTGGTTGCCAACTTTTTGCCAACCAAAGCCATATGTCACCCACCGCACTCCAAACTATACCCATCACCTGGCCTTTTGCGGTCTGGGGGCTTGACATGGTCGGACCCCTTAAAGGTGGGACCCATAGGAAAAAATACTTACTGGTCTTGGTGGATAAGTTCACCAAATGGATAGAAGCCAAGCCTGTTAAAATGGCTGAATCCGGACCTGTGATAGACTTCATATCCGGGGTTGTACACCGTTATGGCGTCCCCCATAGCATCATAACCGATAACGGTACAAACTTTACCGCCGACGAGGTAAAACTCTGGTGCAAAAACATGGGCATCAAGCTCGATTATGCTTCCGTCTATCACCCACAAACCAACGGCCAGGTCAAACGTGCAAATGGTCTTATCATGAGCGGCATTAAAACCAGACTGGTGCGGTCCCTCAAGGAATCTAACACGCACTGGGTAGAGGAGCTCGACTCCGTGCTATGGGGGCTGCGGACCACGCCAAATCGCACCACCGGATACACACCATTTTTTATGGTGTACGGCGCAGAGGCAGTCTTGCCCTGCGACATAATTCATGACTCACCTAGAGTGCGCATGTACGAAGAAAGAGAAGCCGAGCTCGATCGGCAGGACAACTTGGACGCCTTGGAAGAGGAGCGTGACGTGGCAAAAGCCCGTTCCGCATTTTATCAACAGCAGGCCCGAAGATATCAAAGCAGAGAAGTACGGGCCAAAAATTACAACGTTGGTGAACTAGTTCTACGCCTGCCGGATAAGAAAAAGGACAAACTCAAGCCCAAGTGGGAAGGTCCATTCATAATCGACCAAGCCCTGACTAGTGGGGCATACCGTCTGCGAGATGCATCGGATAACCGACTCGCCGAACCCGTGGAACGCCACCCGTCTCCGAAGATTCTATGCCTAGCGCCGGACTCTGTGTTCGTCTCCTTCCTCTGTCCATTTTTTGCATTTTTCTGTCTTACATTTCTCTCCTTCCCCTCTTTTCTTTTATAGCCCTTAAAGGCTCGTCTAGTGACGCGCCACTCGCGCTCATTAAACCTGGGGCCTTCTTTAACAGAAGCTTATTTATACGGGCTTCACGCCCAACACATGCGTCAAACTTCTGCATGTACCTTTTTCTTCACCACTATATGCATCGATATGACTTAAGTTTTGGCCAAGCTAGGTTGCCTGGCTCCTGTGCTTACCCCTACGTTCCTGATTGTTCGGCTAGGCGGTAAAGGGAGCACCTCTGCGATTGTTACTGCCGGGTCAGCCGGATGTGTACCTCAGACTGGGTGAAGCCAAAAGCTAGTGTTCTTAAGGGAATATTCGGTCGGTGAAATAAAAGATGATCTTTTTACTCACTTTATGCACCCCCAGATGCTTTTTTCTGCGTCTTTTCACGCAGTCCGGACATGCACTTTAGGGCATGCCTCCCAGCGAAAGGAACCCCTAACGGAACTATTCTCTCTGGAAGATGTTTCTTACTAACCATGTAATATAACATAACTAGTTGGGCACTTGTCTGATAAAGCACTAATGACCCCTATGCCTAGTCTCCACGCATACCCTGGTTCTTATAAAACCGCTATGGTATTCGGACACACTCCGGACCGTCAGGTCCCGAGGTTGAAGCGAAAAGGTCGGCAACGACAAACGATCTACAATCCGGCTAGAAGGCATTACACATGTCAATTAAAAATTACATAGTCATTCTGACTGATTGTATTCCTCTTCTATACCATCTAACAGGCTGTCTAATTTACAGTCCTGCTGGGAATACTTCGCGGCCAACTCTACTTGGCTGTATACTATGCTTACAGGGATCTCCTTCCCGTCAGGCCCCACTGGTCTGACCTTGGCCATGTGGTTCGGGTCAGACTTCGTAAAACGGGTCTTCACCATGGCCCAGGCCTCCCTAGCGCCTTGTCGGCAGGCCGATATCTTCCACAACCGGAAGCGCCGCCGAGCTCCCTTCAGCTTCTCCGCAAGCTCTCCAAGGCCCTCGGGCATGGAGTGGGCAGGCCATAAGGCTTGGGCAACGCCTCGCATCGCCTGCCGAATTCGCTCGTGCAGTTGCAAGAGTTCGGGAAGAAGGTCACCCGTAGAACCGGGCATCTCCTCTGCAGGACGACCTATGAGCATACCTATAGACGTTACTCTGTTAGTCGACTTCCTCGCCGAACTCTTTTTTCAAAGTTCGTTCAAGCACTTACTAAATATGCCGCGTCGAAGCCGCTGATTCTCCTTCGTGGAGTCCGACAGCTGGCCACGAACATCTTTAAGTTCGATGTCCAGCTTGGTGTTGGCATCCTGAAGATCATTCTTCTCTCGCCTCACCTTTGTCAACGTACTCTCACCGGCCTTTAGCCGGCGTAAGAGTTGTTGCTTTTCCGGACCGAGTCCGGCGCCATCTGCAATATGATTTGTCAGATTTGCACCCACACCGCACAATACTAATCTTTCGAAGTGTATCTTACCTGAGGGGGTCTCTTTGGGCTCCCCTGCTGCGGCTAGTGCGGCCTCTAGTTGGGCCTTGCACTTTTCCAACTCCTGGGACAGTACGGTATTCTTCTCTGTAAGAACCTACATATTAAATGATCCTTAAATCAGTTGCTCTAACTGTTTCAAGTCTCAGGGGCTACTGGTATATATATTTGACCAAAATTTTCTTACCCGTATGTCTTTTACATACTGCTCTGTGGCTCTGGCTAAACCATTTTGAGCGGCACGGAGGTACGCATCTCCCGAGTTAAAGGTATCTAAAGCCTCTTGGGAGAAACAAGCGTCGCGTAGAACTGTCCGGCGACGCCTGTGGTTCATGGCACTCTCCACTTCAGAATTTGTGGCAGACAACCTGTCCGCATCCTCTATCGGAGGAGCGTCCGGTGCGCGCCTTGTGCTCGCCTCCGCTTCCTGGCCAGACGTTGGAGCCTGGCTGGTGGAGGCGCGATTGGCAACCTCTCCGGATGTAGTCCGGCGAGGTCTCTTCGTTCTGAAGATAGCACGAACGTTAATATGACCTGACAGAATAACACCAGGGAAACAGAGGGTGCGCTATACCTTTGCGCCGGCATCTCAGTCCGGACTACATTCCTTTTTGCCCCATGGGGCCCTGCGGCCCCTCGTTGGCTAGCCGCCGCAGGTTCGGCTTCCCGCCTTGGAAATCTCCCCTGCAAAACACGGTTGTCGTTAGAAACACCGGAATACGTGAGAATGGAATCTCTCTCAAGGGAATGAGACTCCGGTTTCTGTCACCTGGGAGGCCGAGATTAACCCTGGGTAATCAGCCGTAATGGCTACCAAGGTATTGTCCTTGCTTAGCTGATGGAACACCCCGTCGATAAGCTCCACCGATATGTCCGGATCCTCTTCGGAGTCCGGATCGAGGGACCGTTCTGGGTCCTCGGGCTGTGGAGGGCGGCTGTTTATATCCTTTACCTCCTGTCGTAGTTCCTGCATTGAAGTCGTTAGACTACATATCTAACCGTGGGAGTATAAAACAAACGGGCAAGCACAATTGTTCACTTACCCAACTCGGAGGATCGTACATAGTAAATCCGGCCCGCGGGTTGACGCGGAGGAATTCCTCCTTTTCTCCTTTCTACAAAGAGGATAAGATCTTTACTAGGGCGGCGGCTGAGGCCGGCCCCTTACGACCGTAACGGGTGGCGTCATCCTCCCTGTTGAAATCCCACATGGGGTGGCCTCTATATTGAAGCGGCTGCACCCCCCGCATAATGCATGCGGCCATGACTCCAATCATGGTTAGTCCGGAATGAGCCAACAGTCTTATCCGGCCCATCAGGTAAAGGACGTCTCTGTCGTTTTCTCTCTGAGAGCTCCGCGGACGCCAGCTCAAGCATTTCTTCAATGGAGCACTGTTGAACTCAGGGAGACCGACCCGGATACGGTGCGGTAGCGGGACGTCATCTATGTAAAACCATTCCAAAGGCCAGTCCTCGGACGCCTTCTTTGGGGTTCCGGATAGGTATCCGGTCCCGGCGATGCGCCATACTTCGGCTCCGCCCACTTGGTATATAGACCCCTCTTGAGAATGGGGCACCAGGCAGAATAACCTCTTCCACAGCGCGAAATGAGCCTCAAAGCCTAAAAATAGCTTGCAAAGGGCGACGAAACCCGCAATATGTAATACAGAGGCGGGCGTGAGATTGTGCAGCTGGAGGCCATAGAACTCTAGAAGCCCGCGGAGAAATGGATGAATTGGAAATCCCAGTCCCCTTATTAGATAGGGGACGAGGCACACCCGCTCTCCTTTAGAAGGATTGGGGGTGCTCTCCGCTTGTTTTCCGCCATTGTAGGTGGCGAGACCGGCTCGGACCGGGACCATGTATGCCTGAGGGAGAAATCCCTTGGCCTAAAGCGACACTAACTCGCTATGCGGGATGGTGCAACTCTCCCAGTCCCCGGGTTTGGGACTGGAGGGGAGGAGCTGCGGCGGCTGGTCATGTTGGAATGGACCTTTGCTAGAAGCGCTCTGATGATAACTCGCGGAGAGGAGAAGATGTGGTTTGGACCTAAATCCCCATCCCGTTAAATAGGCGGCTCGTTTACACGGCTAGGAGTGTGGATGTAAAAATGCCCCGACTTTTCGCTTTCGTTTGACACGTGGAAGACGGACATTATTGGGCGTGGAAGCCGAGGAGCACTACATTACAAAAATCGGACATTATTCCTACAGGTACACAGGAATTGGAGGAGAACCCGCCTTGCAATGCCGAATAATCTGCGCGTCGGACTCGTCGTCATTGAAGCCTGGTTCAGGGGCTACTGAGGGAGTCCTAGATTAGGGGGTGTTTGGGTAGCCGGACTATACCTTCAGCCGGACTCCAGGACTATGAAGATACAAGATTGAAGACTTCGTCCCGTGTCCGGATGGGACTTTCCTTGGCGTGGAAGGCAAGCTTGGCGATGCGTATATTCAAGATCTCCTACCATTGTAACCGACTCTGTGTAACCCTAACCCTATCCGGTGTCTATATAAACCGGAGGGTTGTAGTCCATAGGACATCAACTCCATATACAACAATGATACCATAGGCTAGCTTCTAGGGTTTAGCCTCCTTGATCTCGTGGTAGATCTACTCTTGTACTACCCATATCATCAATATTAATCAAGCAGGAGTAGGGTATTACCTCCATCGAGAGGGCCCGAAACTGGGTAAAAACATTGTGTCCCTTGTCTCCTGTTACCATCCGGCCTTGACGCACAGTTCGGGACCCCCTACCCGAGATCCGCCGGTTTTGACACCGACAGCCGACCTAACAATGAAGATCAGAATATTTATGGGAGGCCCTACACCAGTAGAAGAATATGAGGAAACCAAGGAGATTCGCCCGGAAGACTACATCATCATCGACGACACCGACTTGGATCTAGATGATAGCGATGATGACTATGTTGATGAAGCTGGAGCAGATATCATGGAGTCTGCAACCGAAGAATATTTCTAGTAGACCACCAAATCAGTAGTAGTATTCCACCATGTAAATATAGTAGTCCGAGCACTTTTGCGATAGTTAGATCGATTGTATGACCTTGTTTGATTGATTGAATGAAGTGAATTGTTTGCTTTTGTCTCATGTGCATATGGGCAGTGTTTTCTCTTTAGACCCCCTCTATTCTTAAATCTCATCTTTTCTAAACCCTCAGATGCCTCCGAGACGTGACCCCGGATTTACCTTCCCACCGGAGCTCACTCAGTTGATCCAGCAGCAGAACACATTGATGCAGTTGCTAGTCTAGAACCAGAATCAGGGGAACAACAACAATAACCACCACCACCACCACCTGTTGATCATTTAGCCCGTTTTCTTAGGCTGAATCCACCGGTGTTTTCCAGTAGCACCGAGCCGATAGTAGCAGATGATTGGCTCCGTAAGACAGCTAGGGAGTTGACCACAGCAGGATGCACAGATGCAGAAAAGGTGAAGTTTGCTGCACATCAGCTTGAAGGACTCGTAGCATCATGGTGGGAGAATTTCACAGCCACTTTCCTTGTCGACACTGTCACGTGGGACCAGTTTCAGCAGGCTTTTCGTACTGCCCATGTTTCAGCAGGAGCTATGACCATGAAGAAGTGAGAGTTTCGCAACTTGCGCCAAGGAGGACGGACAGTTGGCATGTATGTGGAGGACTTTAGTAAGCTAGCACGTTATGCCCCAGATGACGTTGCTACGGATGCAACTAAGCAGGAGAAGTTTCTGGAAGGACTGAATGATGAGTTGAGCATGCAGTTGATGGTAGCAACCTTCAACAACTGCCAGGAGTTGGTAGATCATGCTCTCATGATTAAAGGGAAGCAGCAACAGATTGAGAATCGCAAGAGGAAGTATGGACAAGGGAAGTACAATTCAGGAGCTCAGTAGAAGCCATGTTTTACCCCTAGACCGGGAGGACATTTTCAGCATACCCATGGTATGGACAAGGGAAGTACAATTCAGGAGCTCAGTAGAAGCCACGTTTTACCCCTAGACCGGAAGGACATTTTCAGCATACCCATGGAGGAGGTAGCTCGCACAATCACAATGGCACCAAGAATGGTAATGGGAATGGGAAGCAACGGCCAGAACCGCACCAACCCATCGACCCCAGCCAAGAGAGACCTGAGCCAAGTCACTTGCTTTAAGTGCCAGAAGACCGGACATTATGCCAATGAATGTCCTGAATCCAGAATGGAAATGGCAATGGAAGCTCTGGGAAGAAGCCGAACCCTTTCAATAGGGGACAGGTGAACCACGTTAACGTGGAGGAGGTTGAAGAGCAGCCGGATGCAGTAATCGGTAAGTTTTTGGTTAAGTCATTTACTGCACTCGTTCTTTTTGATACTGGTGCATCGCATTCATACATATCAAGGGATTTGTGGATAAGTATAACCTGCCCACTAAGGTTCTTAGAACACCTATGCTAGTAAGCTCACCAGGAGCGGAGTATATGCCAAGGATGTTTTCAAGTGCCATTGAGTATAGGTAGGCATGTGTTTCCCTCGGATTTAATCATTTTGGAATCACAAGGATTGGATGTAATTCTGGGTATGGATTGGCTGTCGATGTATGGAGGAAACATCGATTGCACCAGTAAGTCGATTTGCTTACCACCCCAGAAGGGAGAAGGATCAAGTATGTATCCGACATGTGCCAAAAGGACTCAAGTAAATTCGTTAACAGGAGTTGTGCAGGAGGAAGTACCAGTAGTGAAGGATTTCCCTGATGTATTTCCAGAGGAGTTGCCAGGCATGCCACCGGATAGAGATATTGAGTTTTTGATTGAGCTTTTGCCAGGCACAGGGCCAATATCTAAGAGACCATATAGGATGCCGCAAAGGATTTGGAAGAGATTAAGAAGCAGATTAAGGAGTTACTGGATAAAGGATATATCCGCCCAAGTTCTTCGCCTTGGGGATCGCAGTACTTCTAGTGGAGAAGAAGGATGGATCGTTAAGGATGGTTGTTGATTATCGAGGATTGAATGAAGTAACCATCAAGAACAAGTACCCACTACCGATGATCAATGATCTGTTTGATCGATTGCAAGGAGCTAAGGTATTTTCCAAGATCGATCTGCGATCAGGATACCACCAGTTGAAGATTCGAGAACAGGATATACCTAAGACAGCTTTTACCACCAGGTATGGGTTGTACGAGTATACCGTTATGTCATTTGGTCTGACTAACGCACCTGCCTATTTTTATGAACATGATGAACAAAGTGTTATGGAGTTTTTGGATAAGTTCGTCGTAGTGTTCATTGATGATATCCTGGTTTACTCGAAGAATGAAGAGGAGCATAAGGAGCATTTGCGTTTGGTACTTGGTAAACTCAGAGAACATCAGTTATATGCCAAGTTTAGCAAATGTGAATTTTGGTTGAAGGAAGTTGGATTTCTCGGACACGTTATATCCGGAGAAGGTATAGCAGTAGATCCCACCAAGGTTGACACTGTGACAAATTGGGAAGCCAGACAACAGTTGGAGAGATCCGGAGTTTTCTTGGACTTGCAGGATACTACCGGAGATTCATTGAAAATTTCTCGAAGATTGCGAAGCCTATGACGGAGTTGTTGAAGAAGGATACCAAGTTCAATGGACTGAGGAATGTGAGGCCAGTTTCCAGGAGTTGAAGAAACGTTTGGTTACATCACCAGTGTTGATTTTGCCGGATCAGACCAAGGATTATGAGGTGTATTGCGACGCTTCACGTCGAGGACTTGGAGCAGTGCTTATGCAGGAAGGAAGAGTTGTTTCATATGCCTCACGACAGCTTAAGCCTCATGAGTTGAATTATGCTACGCATGATTTGGAGTTAGCAGCCGTAGTGCATGCATTGAAGACTGGAGACATTTTCTCATTGGAAACCATTGTGAGGTGTACACGGATCACAAGAGTTTGAAGTACATTTTCACGCAGAAGGAGTTGAAATCTCAGCAAAGGAGATGGTTGGAGCTCATCAAGGATTATGATATGAGATTGCATTATCACCCGGAAAGGCTACGTAGCATGCACTGTAGCCGTAAAAGTCATGTCAACACCCTAATGACGGGAGATTACAAGGGAGTTAGCGACAATCTTTCAAGCTATGTTTGGAGATAGTTCAAGAGGTATGTAGCAGCATTGGATTCAGTTCTCCTTTGATGTATAAATTACCATTGTAGAAGCTCAAAGTGCTAAGGAATGCCTCTATAAAGAGAAAATGAAGCAAAGAAAGCTAAGGATTTCTATGAGGATGAGAACAATCCGCTGTATGTTTGTAAGACCGTGTTATGTTCAATGATTCGAGATATCAGGAAGTTATTCTGCATAGAGGCCCATGATCTCACCATATATCGATTCACCCTAGGAAATACCAAGATGTATTTGGATTTGAAGGATACTTTCTGGTGGACGAATGAAGAAGGATATTGCAGAGTATGTAGCAGTTTGTGATGTATGTCAGAGAGTAAAGGCAGAGCATCAGAAGCCAGCAGGATTGCTACAGCCATTGCCAATACCCGAATGGAAGTGGGATAAGTTAGGCATGGATTTTATTACAGGTTACCCAGAACACTGTTCAGGCTATGACTCGATATGGGTTGTAGTCGATCGTTTGACAAAGGTAGCTCATTTCATTCCAGTGAAGACTACCTATACCAGTGCAAAGTTGGCAAAGATATACATGACCAGAATCGTATGTCTGCATGGAGTTCCAAAGGAGCATTGTATCAGATAGAGGAACCCAATTTACCTCAAAGTTCTGGAATCAGTTGCATGAAACTTTGGGTACCAGGCTAGAGTTAGTACAGCTTTCCATCCCGCAGACAGATGGACAGACCGAGAGAGTCAATCAGATTTTGGAGGATATGCTGAGAGCTTGTGCGCTAGATTACGGATCTAGTTGGGACGAGAATTGCCATATGCAGAGTTCTCTTACAACAACAGCTATCAATCCAGTTTGAAGATGGCCCCTTTCGAAGCCTTGTACGGAAGGAGGTGCAGGACCCCATTGTCTGGGATGAAGTTGGAGACCGCCAGTTGTTTGGACCGGATCTGATAAAGGAATCTGAACAGAAAGTGAAATTGATCGCGACATGGCTCAAGGTAGCTCAATCCAGGCAGAAGAGTTATGCAGATTCTAAACGCAAGGAGACAGTTTACGAAGTCGGAGACCGAGTTTATCTTCGAGTATCTCCACTTCGAGGAGTTAAGCGCTTTGGAGTTAAGGGAAAGTTAGCGCCACGTTTGTAGCCATACAAAGTTTTGGAGCGTATGGGAGAAGTAGCTACAAGTTGGAGTTGCCCGAAGGATTTAGGAGTTCATGATGTGTTCCACATTTCCCAGTTGAAGAAGTGCACGCAGAGATGGCTGATATACCTGAGAGATACAGTGCCACTGGAACAATTCAGTTGGATAGTGATTTGACCTATGAGGAGAAACCTCAAGATTCTCGAGTATGCCAGCCGAGTCACCCGCAGCAAGGTTATCAAGTTTTGCAAAGTTCAGTGGAGCCACCACACGAGGATGAAGCCACCTGGGAGCGAGAGGAAGATTGCTGAAGGACCACCCTCACCTATTTCTAGCCAACCCGAATCTCGAGGGCGAGATTCATCTTAAGGGGGGTAGGTTTGTAACATCCCAAATTTTCAATTTGGAATGTTATACACTAGATCATCATGCATATCATATTTTATTGCATTTTGGTTGATCCTAGAAATTTCACGCAACTCAAGGACCCTCGGAGAGAGTTGGGGATTTCGTTATTTTCATATTTGAGTTTTCTCAAATTTTGAAAATAGGATCATTTGATTTTATTTATTTTATCTTCAATTATTTCTATTATAAAAATATGAGAGAGGGAATAAAATGAACTTTCCCAAAATAAAGAAATATTGAGGATTTAATAAAAAAATATTATTTTGGTTTTATTTGCTATTTTATTTGAATTTAGGAAAAATGCGCGTTTTTCAAAATTGCATTTAGGCCCCAAATAAATGTTCATCCTGTGCGGCTGATTTTAGAAGTCGGGGAAAATTTATTTCGGGATTTTTGGAGTCCGTTTAGTATCTCTTTTATTTGTTTTTCTGCGCGTTATTATTAAAAAAAACGCGAACCGACTCCAGGCCATACCCGAGCGGGACTCCACCCGGGGCAGCCCTTATAAGCCGCCGCCCGGGGCCCGAGCCAGCCCAGCCCGAGCCGCCCCAAACCCTAGCGCCCACCTGCGCCGCAGCCGCCCGCGCCGCCGCCTCGCCGCGCGGCCCCAGACCCGCCGCCCGAGGAAGCCGCCGTCGCCGCCGAGGTAGTTTTTTTTAGCCACCGGTTCTTTTTTAGAAAACTGATCGGTTTTTCGTCGGTTTTGTTCGTTTTTTTAGTTTCGGTTTTTTAAATAGATCGGTTTTTCCGGTTTATTTATTTAGCGAACGTTCGTTCGTTTTAACGAACGTTCGTCGTTTTTCTTTTTCTCAGTTTAAATCCACGATTTTTCTGATCGCGATTCCTGATCTGGTTTTCGTTTTAGTCTAACTTTTCGCTCGTTTATCGGAATCAGGCAATTCAAGAGCCTGGAGTTTCATCTCGAAACCCTCTTTCCGTTTAACCAACTCAAACAAGTTTTTGCCACTGTAAAATTGCCCTAGATCCAGAATAGTAAACGAAGCTTGTTTTTTGTCGTTTGTCTTTCGTTGCTTCCTTCGATTTGATTCTTTTTGCCAACCGGAGTTCTTAAGTTGAACTTTCTGGTTATATCTTTTATTCGAGTTTTACCTGTGCATTAGTTGAGTACTTATTTTATGCTTGTTTTTTTTGCGATAGAGTACCCGGAGTGTGCCGCTTGTTACTTCGAATCGTTAGGTTTGGCGGATCATCAGCAAGGCAAGTAACACTTTGATCATACTTCCAATTACCCAGTTTTTGTTGCATTAGATCAATCCTCACACATTGCATGATTAGGATCTAATTAAATTGTGGGTTTGCAAAGTAGTTGAGGTAATACCTATTACCTATTATTATCAAACCTTTGGGAGTTACTTCTATGTTTTCTTATTGTGCCATGCTATGCTAGTAGACGTTGATTTGGTGAGTGTATCCATGACAGATGTGAGATTGTTAAATTAATGGTTTATCTAAGGTGGCAACTTAAATACACATCTGGGTGGATTGAGGCACCTGGATATTCCAGCGGTTGCCTGTTTTTTTTGGATCGCCACCCAGGCTCAAAGGGATCATGAGATTTATTCATGCTAGAAACTTCCGTGTGCAGCCACAAGCTACTATGGGCTCTAGCATAGTTGATTAAGTTGTGTGAACTCTTACAGTGGTAGACTAGCAGATGTAGGGGAAAGTAGGTGTAACGGTCTACCCGATCGTAAGGTGCTAGCGCTTCTGAAAGACTATGTCTCGGTCATCCGTTTCTCAAACACCATGTAGTGCAAGAAATAAAACGGAGGCGATCGAGTCTTGTGGGGAAAAGTGTGCAAACCTCTGCAGAGTTTGTAAACTAATCATGGTTAGCCGTGTCCCCGGTTATGGACATCTTGAGTATCTAGTACTTGGATTATCATGTGAATCTCATCATGTTACTCTAAAATTAATTTTTCAGCCACAAGCTATTATGGGCTCTAGCATAGTTGACTAAGTTGTGCGAACTCTTACAGTGGTAGACTAGCAGATGTAGGGGATGTAGGTGGTACGGTCTACCCGATCGTAAGGTGCTAGCGCTTCTGAAAGACTATGTCTCGGTCATCCGTCTTCTCAAACACCATGTAGTGCGAGAAACCAAATGGTGGCGATCGAGTCTTGTGGGGAAAAGTGCGCAAACCTCTGCAGAGTGTAATAAACTAATCATGGTTAGCCGTGTCCCCGGTTATGGACATCTTGAGTATCTAGTACCTGGATTTTCATGTGAATCTGAACATGTTACTCTAAATTAATTTTGTTGGGTTATGTTTAATGATGATGCTTAATTGGGATTGAGAATGCTGTCAACCATTCTCAATGTTTAACAACTACCATGATAGTTAAATAAATTTATTCCTTTGAAGTAGGGAAAAATTGGCTTTACGCAAAAACTGTAACCATAGAGCTTTCCACCAGCCAAATATGCATATAGTATAGCTGTTTCATTCCATTACTCTCTATGTGTTACATTGCCAGCATATTCCATGTGCTGACCCGTTTCGGGCTGCAACGTTAATGTTGCAGACTTTTCAGACGATGATTAAGGAGTTTTTAGGTCGTGGTTCTATACTCAGTGATGCCGTTGGAGTTGATGGACTCACTTATCTTCCAAGCCTTCCGCTGTTATCGTTATTAGATGGCCTTAAGCCATATTTATTGTAATAAGTTCTCTTTTGAGACACTCGATGTAATAAGTGTGTGATTGCTACTTTGTTATAAATCCTCCGAGTACTGTGTGGTGTCAGCATTACTGATCCAGGGATAACACCGGAGCACAGAGATCAGACTGTTTGAGGTCTGGTCGCTACATTAATTGTTTTTGCAGGTGCATAGACTGGGGACTTTCTTGTATCTCCTACTGGATTGATACCTTGGTTCTTAACTACGGGAAATACTTATATCTACGTTGTAAGCTCAAGAAGTATCAATTGGCATAGTGCGATGTAGAGAGCAAGCGCATCCACATTGGACTTGCTGCCGGAGCTCGCGCCACCGCCGTTGGAAGATATATATCAGATTGGAAGAGGAGGGGACAAAGGGAATGGAGTGGACTGGAGCGGACTGATGTCTACCACACAACTTTATCCTGGTAGACGTTGTTGGGCCTCCAAGTGTAGAGTTTTGTAGGAAAGTAGCAAATTTCCCTCAAGTTGATGACCTAAGGTTTATCAATCCGTGGGAGGCGTAGGATGAAGATGGTCTCTCTCAAATAACCCTGCAACCAAATAAAAAAGAGTACCTTCTGTCCCCAACACACCCAATACAATGGTAAATTGCATAGGTGCACTAGTTCGACGAAGAAATGGTGATACAAGCATAATATGAATGGTAGATATAGGTTTTGTAATCGTAAAATATAAAAACAGCAAGGTAGCAAGTAACAAAAGTGAGCGAAAATGGTATTGCAATGCTTGGAAACGAGGCCTAGGGTTCATACTTTCACTAGTGCAAGTTCTCTCAACAATGATGACATAATTAGATCATATAACAATCCCTCAACATGCAACATAAAGTCACTCCAAAGTCACTAATAGCGGAGAATAAACAAAGAGATTATTGTAGGGTACGAAACCACCTCAAAGTTATTCTTTCTAATCGATCTATTGGGCTATTCCTATAAGTGTCACAAATAGCCCTAGAGTTCGTACTAAAATAACACCTTAAGACACACATCAACCAAACCCTAATGTCACCTAGATACTCCAATGTCACCACAAGTATCCTTAGGTTTGATTATACGATATGCATCACACAATCTCGGATTCATCTATTCTAACCAACACAAAGAACTTCAAAGAGTGCCCCAAAGTTTCTACCGGAGAGTCAAGACGAAAATGTGTGCCAACCCCTATGCATAAGTTCACAAGGTCACAGAACCTGCAAGTTGATCACCAAAACATACATCAAGTAGATCACGTGAATATCCCATTGTCACCATAGATAAACACGTGCAAGACATACATCAAGTGTTCTCAAATCCTTAAAGACTCAACCCGATAAGATAACTTCAAAGGGAAAACTCAATCCATTACAGGAAGGTAGAGGGGGAGAAACATCATACGATCCAACTATAACAGCAAAGCTCGCGGTACATCAAGATCATGCCAAATCAAGAATATGATAGAGAGAGATCAAAGATATAGCTACTGGTACATACCCTCATCCCCGAGGGTGAACTACTCCCTCCTCATCATGGAGACCGCAGGGATGATGAAGATGGCCACCGGTGATGATTTCCCCCTTCGGAAGGGTGTCGGAACGGGCACCTGATTGGTGTTTCGTGGCTACAGAGGCTTGCGGTGGCGGAACTCCTGATCTAGGTTTATTTCTGGGGGTTTCTATATTTATAGGAATTTTTGGCGTCAAGAACAAGTCAGTGGGGTCCATGAGTCAACCACAAAGACGGGGGGCGCGCCCTAGGGGGTAGGGAACGCCCTCCACTCTTGTGGAGGCCTCGTGTCTCTTCTGGCCCAACTCTTTTGCTTCGGGGGCTTCTTCTGGTCCATAAAAAATCACTGTAAATTTTCAGCTCATTTGGACTCTGTTTGATATTCCTTTTCTGCGAAACTCAAAAACAAGGAAAAAAAGAAACTAGCATTGGGCTCTAGGTTAAAAGATTAGTCCCAAAAATCATATAAATGCATATGAAACATCCAAGATTGATAATATAATAGCATGGAACAATCAAAAATTATAGATACGTTGGAGACGTATCAAGCATCCCCAAGCTTAATTCTTGCTCGTCCTCGAGTAGGTAAATGATAGAAACATATTCATCCATGTAATTTTTCTTTATTGTGGCATGAATTTTCAGATCCATAAGATTCAAAACAAAAGTTTAATATTGACATAAAAACAATAATACTTCAAGCATACTAATAAAGCAATCATGTCTTCTCAAAATAACATGGCCATTGAAAGCTATCCCTACAAAATCATATAGTTTGGCTATGCTCCATGTTCATCACACAAAATATTCAAATCATGCATAACCCCGATGACAAGCCAAGAAATTGTTTCATACTTTTGATGTTCTCAAACATTTTCAACTTTCACGCAATACATGAGCGTGAGCCATGGACATAGCACTATAGGTGGAATAGAAGGTGGTTGCGGAGAAGAGAAGAAGAAGGAGATAGTCTCACATCAACTAGGCATATCAACGGGCTATGGAGATGCCCATCAATAGATATCAATGTGAGTGAGTAGGGATTGCCATGCAATGGATACACTAGAGCTATAAGTTTATGAAAACTCAAAAAGAAACTAAGTGGGTGTGCATCCAACTTGCTTGCTCATGAAGACCTAGGGCAATTTGAGGAAGCCCATCATTGGAATATACAAGCCAAGTTCTAAAATGAAAAAATCCTACTAGTATATGAAAGTGACAACATAGGAGACTCTCTATCATGAAGATCATGGTGCTACTTTGAAGCACAAGTGTGGTAAAAGGATGGTAGCATTGCCCCTTCTCTCTTTTTCTCTCATTTTTTTTGTTTTTTCGAGCTCTCTCTTTTTTTGGCCTCTTTTTTTTGTTTTTGTTTTTCGTCCGGAGTCTCATCCCGACTTGTGGGGGAATCATAGTCTCCATCATCCCGTCCTCACATGGGACAATGCTCTAATAATGAAGATCATCACACTTTTATTTACTTACAACTCAATACTTAGAACAAAGTATGACTCTATATGAATGCCTCCGACAGTTTACCAGGATGTGCAATGAATCAAGAGTGACATGTATGAAAGAGTTATGAACGGTGGCTTTGCCACAAATACGATGTCAACTACATGATCACGCAAAGCAATATGACAATGATGGAACGTGTCATAATAAATGGAATGGTGGAAAGTTGCATGGCAATATATCTTGGAATGGCTCTGGAAATGCCATAATAGGTAGGTATGGTGGCTGTTTTGAGGAAGGTATATGGTGGGTTTATGGTACCGGTGAAAGTTGCGCGGCACAAGAGAGGCTAGCAATGGTGGAAGGGTGAGAGTGTGTATAATCCATGGAGTCAACATTAGTCATAAAGAACTCACATACTTTTTGCAAAAATCTATTAGTTATTGAAACAAAGTACTACGCGCATGCTCCTAGGGGGTAGATTGGTAGGAAAAGACCATCACTTGTCCCCGACCGCCACTCATAAGGAAGACAATCAATAAATAAATCATGCTCCGATTTCATCACATAATGGTTCACCATACGTGCATGCTACGGGAATCACAAACTTTAACACATGTATTTCTCAAATTCATAATTACTTACTAGCATGACTCTAATATCACCATCTTCATATCTCAAAACAATCATAAGGAATCAAACTTCTCATAGTATTCAATGCACTTTATATGAAAGTTTTTATTATACCCCTCTTGGATGTCTATCATATTAGGACTAAATTTATAACCAAACAAAATTACCATGTTGTTTAAATACTCTCAAAATAATATAAGTGAAGCATGAGAGTTCAACAATTTCTTCAAAATAAAACTACCGCCGTGCTTAAAAAGATATAAGTCATAGAGCAAATGACAAACTACTCCAAAAGATATAAGTGAAGATCAATGAATAGTCGAATAATTATGTAACTATGTGAAGACTCTCTAACATTTAATAATTTCAGATCTTGGGATATTATTCAAACAGCAAGAAAAATAAAATAAAATGGCATTGCAAGGATAGCACATATAATGTGAAGAAGCAAAAACTTAGGCTTAACCAAAACTAACTGATAGTTGTTGAAGAAGAAAGGTGGGATGCCAACCAGGGCATCCCCGAGCTTAGATGCTTGAGACTTATCGAAATATTAATTAGGGATGCCTTAGGCATCCCCAAGCTTGAGCCCTTATGTCTCCTTAATTCCTCTCAAATCATTGTTTCCCAAAATCTTAAAACTTCATGCACACAAAACTCAACAAGAACTCGTGAGATAGGTTAGTATAAATCCATGCAAAACCTTATCATTATCTACTGTAGAAATCACTAAAATTATAATTTCAAATTGCATGCTAAATGCCTCTTAATATTTAAGACTCCTATCCTCAAATAGAATCATTAAACAAGCTAACATATGCAAACAATGCAAACATAACAGCAATCTATCTAAACAGAACAGTATGTAAAGAATGCAAGAGGGATCATACTTCCCTAACTCCACAAATTCTGAAAAATTACCACACTGTATATAATTTGTTTTTACTCATTGTGTAAAAATTTCAAGATTTTATCATGTTCTGACTATTCACAAATATTCAAAATATAATAGCAAACTTTCTGTTTTTAAAACAGCAACATATAGACTTGCAAAATAATCATGGTAAAGGCTATACTTGACCTTTTTATTGAACTAAAAGATGTAAAACATTACGCTAAATAACAGCAAGCAAATCCTAATAAAATAAAATGACGCTCCAATCAAAACTCATATCATGTGGTGAATAAAAATATAGCTCCAAGTAAGGTTATCGATGAATGAAGACGAAAGAGGGGATGCCTTCCGGGGAATCCCCAAGCTTAGGCTCTTGGTTTTCCTTTAATATTACCTTGGGATGCCTTGGGCATCCCCAAGCTTAGGCTCTTGCCACTCCTTATTCCATAGTCCATCGAAACTTCACCCAACACTTGAAAACTTCACAACACAAAACTTGACAGAAAACTCATAAGCTCCGTTAGTATAATAATGCAAATCACCACTTAGGTACTGTTGTGAACTCATTCTAAATTTATATTGGTGTAATATCTACTATATTCCAACTTATCCATGGTTCATACCCTCCGATACTACTCATAGATTCATCAAAATAAGCAAACAACACATAAAAGACAGAATCTGTCAAAAACAGAACAATCTGTACTAATCTATAATATCGAATACTTCTGTAACTCCAATTTTTTTGAAAAATTAGGAAAACCTAAGAAATTTGTTTATTAATCTTATGCAAAAAGAATCAGTATTTTATTATGCTTCTGTTAAAAATGAGAATTGTTTTCCTGAGCGCCAAATTTTCTATTTTTCAGCAAGATCAAATCAACTATCACCATAGACCATCCCAAATGTCTTACTTGGCACTTTATTGAAAAAAGCTATAAAAATGATTACTGCAGTAGCTTAATCATGTGAAAATACAAAAACAATAGGTATAAATGTTGGGTTGTCTCCCAACAAGCGCTTTTCTTTAATGCCTTTTAGCTAGGCATGATGATGTCAATGATGCTCACATAGAAGATAAGAATTGAAACATAACGGGAGCACCATGGAGCATATGACTAGCACATTTAAATCTAACCCACTTCCTATGCATAGGGATTTTGTGAGCAAACAACTTATGGGAACAAGAATCAACTAGCATAGGAAGGCAAAACAAGCATAACTTGAAGATTTTCAACACATAGAGAGGAAGCTTGATATTATTGCAACTCCTACAAGTGTATATTCCTCCCTCATAATAATTTTCAGTAGCATCATGAATCAATTCAAAAGTATAGCCATCACATAAGGCATTATTTTAATGATCCACAAGAATAGAAAATTTACTACTCTTCACATAAGCAAAATTCTTCCTATTCATAACAGTGGGAGCAAATTCAACAAAATAACTATCATGTGAGGCATAATCCAATTGAAAATTAAAATCATCATGACAAGTTTGATCTTTATAGCATACATGTCATCATAATAGTCATCATAGATAGCAACTTTGTTCTCATAATCAATTGGAACCTCTTCCGAGATAGTGGATACATCACTAAATAAAGTCATGACCTCTCCAAATCCACTTTCATCAATATTGTGAAAAGATTCAACACCCTCCAAACTAGTGGGATCATTAATAGGTAGAGTTGACACTCTTCCAAACCCACTTTCATCAATATAATCATCATAAATAGGAGGCATGCTATCATCAAAATAAATTCCTCACCAAAACTTGGGGGACAAAAATATCATTTTCATCAAACATAGAATCCCCAAGCTTGTAGCTTTGCATATCATTACCATCATGGATATTCAAAGAACTTATACTAACTACATTGCAATCATTCTCATCATTCAAGGATTTAGTGCCAAACATTTTAATGCATTCTTCTTCTAACACTTTGGCACAATTATCGGAATCCTTATTTTCAAGAAAGATGATAAAAAGATGAAGCATATGAGGAAACCTCAATTCCATTTTTTGTAGTTTTCTTTTATAGACTAAACTAGTAATAAAACAAGAAACTAAAAGATTCGGTCATAGGATCTAAATACATACCTTCAAGAACTAACCTCCCCGGCAACGGCGCCGGAAAAGAGCTCCGTTGAAGGGATGTGAGTGTCGCTTACCTAGCCTCCCCGGCAACGGCGCTAGAAAAGAGCTTGATTTCTACTACACAACTTTATCCTAGTAGACGTTGTTGGGCCTCCAAGTGCAGAGTTTTGTAGGACAGTAGCAAATTTCCCTCAAGTGGATGACCTAAGGTTTATCAATCCATGGGAGGCATAGGATGAAGATGGTCACTCTAAAAAAACCCTGCAACCAAATAACAAAGAGTCTCTTGTGTCCCCAACACACCCAATACAATGTTAAATTGTATAGGTGCTCTAGTTCGGCGAAGAAATGGTGACACAAGCATAATATAGGTTTTTGTAATTTGAAAATATAAAAACAGCAAGGTAGCTAGTAACAAAAGTGAGCAAAACTGGTATTGCAATGCTTGAACAAGTCCTAGGGTTCATACTTTCACTAGTGCAAGTTCTCTCAACAATGATAACATAATTAGATCATATAACAATCCCTCAACATGCAACAAAGAGTCAGTCCAAAGTCACTAATAGCGGAGAATAAACGAAGAGATTATTGTAAAGTACGAAACAACCTCAAAGTTATTCTTTCTGATCGATCTATTGGGCTATTCCTATAAGTGTCACAAACAACCCTAGAGTTCGTACTAAAATAACATCTTAAGACACACAACAACCAAAACCCTAATGTCACCTAGATACTCCAATGTCACCACAAGTATCCGTGGGTTTGATTATACATTATGCATCACACAATCTCATCTTCATCTATTCAAACCAACACAAAGAACTTCAAAGAGTGGCCCAAAGTTTCTACCGAAGAGTCAAGACGAAAACGTGTGCCAACCCCTATGCATAAGTTCACAAGGTCATAAAACCCGCAAGTTGATCACCAAAACATACATCAAGTAGATCACGTGAATATCCCATTATCACCATGGATAAACACATGCAAGACATACATCAAGTGTTCTCAAATTCTTAAAGACTCAATCCGATAAGGTAACTTCAAAGGGAAAACTCAATCCATTACAAGAAGGTAGAGGGGAAGAAACATCATAAAATCCAACTATAATAGCAAAGCTCGCGATACATCAAGATCGTGCCAAATCAAGAACACGAGAGAGAGAGAGAGAGAGAGAGAGATCAAACACATAGCAACTGGTACATACCCTCAGCCCCGAGGGTGAACTACTCCCTCCTGGTCATGGAGATTGCTAGGATGATGAAGATGGCCACCGGTGCTGATTTCCCCCTCTAGTAGGGTGCCGGAATGGGCTCCCGATTGGCTTTTCATGGCTACAGAGGCTTGCGGCGGCGGAACTCCCGATGTAGGTTTATTTTTTGGGGGTTTCTATATTTATATGAATTTTTGGCGTCGAGAACAAGTCAAGGGGGTCCATGAGTCAACCACAAGGACGGCGCTGCGCCCTCCACCCTTCTGGAGGCCTCGTGGCTCTTCTGGCCCATCTCTTTTCCTTCAGGGGGCTTCTTCTGGTCCATAAAAAGTCACCGTAAATTTTCAGCTCATTTGGACTCTGTTTGATAATCCTTTTCTGCGAAACTCAAAAACAAGGAAAAACAGAAACTGGCACTGGGCTCTAGGTTAATAGGTTAGTCCCATATAAAGTAGCATATAAAACATCCAAGATTGATAATATAATAGCATGGAACAATAAAAAATTATAGATACGTTGGAGACATATCACGGACTGAGCTCTACGGTTCGTCCAGATTGGGATTATATGTGGCATCCCTGCGGGCCACAATGGGTTGAGCTGACTTGGCGAACGCGCCTGAGCTCATCTGGGGCTCTTCCAGATTGCGATTAGACTACACACATTGGGAGTAATATGAGTGATAACATCAATATCTATGTATAATAGATGATGTGACAGCTAATTAATTAGGAGAGTGACAAATTAAGTACTTCATCCATCCTTGTTTATTGGTCCCCTTCGTAATTTATGTTAAATTTTGGCTAAGGATTTAACTGACAAAATTTTAGTGCATGTCAACAAAAAATATATCGTTAGATTCGTATTTGAACATAATTTTCAATGATATAATTTTTTATGACATGCATGAACATTTTGTTAGTTAAATTTCATGTCAAAATTTGGCATAGACAATGGGGACCAATAAACTAGGATGAAGCTAGCAACATAGCTAGTTACTCATACTATGAGTAACATCACACATATTAAGACAAGAATTATACACCATAATAAATAAACTGTTGCATGACACCACACATATGTTACTCCACACTAAGATAGTAACATAGACTACTACTATGGCTAGTCTTATATGTGGCATCCCCGCGGGCCACGATGGGCCAGGCTGACATGGCGAACGCATGAGAGCTTGCCTAGGCCTCCTTATATTTGCCCTAGATTCTATTTTGGATTGGTCGATGACTAGCCGTTCACCTAGACATAGGACCTGTTTAAGACGTCCAGCCTGAATATGCCCAGTCTGCGTGCCAAAACAACGACGTGCCAAACCGCCGGTGAAACGCTTGCGCATGTGCGCAAATCTTAAAGGCCTTGTTTGGTACCCATGGATTGGGGGGTTCGAGCGGATATCCCTCGCATGGCCAAGAAACCGCTCAGCACTCCGACAACCGTTTGATATGTGAGGATTCCACGGCCCAACCCCTCCGAGCCCCCTCCGATACCCCCCTTTCCACGTGGTTTTCAGCCCTCGAGGGGGGACTCGAGGATTCGGAGGAGATGCCGCCGCTGCCTGCTCAACGCACCACCGCCCGACTCCTCTTCAAGAGGCCGCCGCCTACCACCTCTACGCAGGCATATCTCCTTCGGCATACCCCCAGCTGTAAGTCCTCGCCTTGCCTCGTCTCTCCACCTTACCCCTTGTTATCTAGGTTTCGTCCACCCCTAGCAAGATCACCAAGCATGTCGTCTCTGAGGGCACCTAGGCCGTCACCAAGTTTACCTCCTCCTCCTCCTCTTCCTAGGCTGTCGTTGGCTCTGCTTATCTCTCCAAGTAGTGGTAGTGGTAGTGCTCTGCTATCTCTCTGCAAGTAGTGTCCAGACCCATCTTAGTATTCAATAGATTTGATATTGATTGACATGCCCTTTGGCTGAATTTTATTAGAAGCCAATATTGATGTACTTGATCAGATTTATTAGAACCCATGGATGCTGCAGTTCTTCAGTCTGGAGCAGACAATTTCTTCAAAGATCGTCGTCTTTTCCTGAGCAGAATTGATGTACTGATGCTTCATTCCGCTATTCTTCAACCACTACTGTTGTTGCGTCCGCGCTCATAAACAAAACCTTGCATTCTTGTGGAAGGAGTATTGTATGCATATGGTCCGGAGCTATAATTGTCCAAAATCCGGTGTTTGCTGCTGCAATCCAAGTAGAGTATTTGTAAATTAGTGATGGTGATGGTCTGATGTTGTAACTGTTGTGTGTATGTGTCGTGACCATGGACAGCTGTAGTATATTGATTGCCAGTTCAAGTTCATACATAATTCTTTGGTTAGGAAACGATGGACAAACTTGCACGTATCACCCCTTGCACCAGATTTACAGTGTGAATCAATCTCTTGTCATTCCATCTTCTAAAATGACCAGTAATGTGTAGCCCATCTCTATATCCGTTGTTCAGGACTCAACAGGTGTATATTTGATAGATCTTGTAGAGCATTCTCATTTGGAAATTTAGATGGAAGCTATAAAGCTATGCTAAGTTTATCTACCTTGAGAAATCTGGAGTAACCAATTTATGCATGTATAGCCTTAAAATCCAGTGTTAAATATTATTCAGTATAATGTGTCTTGTTGTTTGGTTTTGATTAGATGTTTGGCAATTATCCTTTTGAGTTAAAGCTACCTATAATCCTCCACACTAATGTTTTTAACTACCCCAAACTTGAGCAGGATAGGAGAGCTCCCAAAACGCTCGATTTTTTGATCTGTTTAAGTATGTTATATGGCAAATAACTGCTAGAATATAGTTCATTTGCAATGACATTCGCTTTTGATCTGTTTAAGCATGGAACTTTTGGTCAGTTGTTAAGCATTTGGTAAACTCTATGACATGATGTACACAACCACAAATCTTTATGGCAATTAGATTACAGTATGGTATTTGTTTCTTGTAGGAATGATTATATGTCATCATACATGTCGCTGATATGTTATTATTTTCACAACCCGCTGCTTCGATTCTTGTTGGGGTGGACGAGTTAACTCTGTCTTGGGAACCTGTTGCCACGCCTAACTTCGGTAAGCTACACAAGCTCTTTGGGCTCTTGAGCTTGTTTCTTTGCCAAAGTACTATATCGTACTTGATAGCTCTTGGTAATTGCACATCTTATGATAGTTATTATTTTTGGAAACGTAGTTTTTTACTAAATAAGTATTTCTAGAATTTTTTTTACTAAATATGCTTGAACTAGATTGCCTCAAGCTAATCTTAGTGACGTTGTACTCTGTCTCTAAGTATCATTTAATTGTGAACCACTTGTACTGCTATTAATTATATTCATTCGAGACAAAAAATCTATGATTGACCAGAGAGGAATTAAACAAGAACTACTGGTATATCTTCAGTGCATCCTATGTTTGTTATCTAGTGGTATATAACAAGTTATTCTTTAGTAAATATGCATACCAAAGTGAATATTATTTTTGTGAATTGCCACAGAAGTATTATGTGTAGTTTTGGGATGGCAGTACCAAACTGAAATGGTGTACCTAAGCCATCATCACTTCAGAAGTACTAGCACTCCTGTTAACTATGGCAAATTTTATAGCCAATGGCAATAAAATTGAACATGTTTTTCTTATGTTAATTGTGCTAAAATATCACATTCCATGTGTTAGGAACAACAACTTGTATTATTAAGAGGCCAAAACCAACATATATACATATACATAAGGATGCCAAAAGGCTACAGGAGAATGTCAAGAGACTGAATGCAAAAGGTCAAAAGACATCACTAATATAACTCTAACCCCCCCCCCCCCTCAAAATCATGGTGGATCCACAACACTGAGTTTGGAAAGGTGAAATCTATGTTGCGCTCTAGTCTGGGCCTTCGTGAAGAAGTCTGCCAGCTGTAACTCAGAAAGCACATAATGAAGAGCAACAACATGATCCTGCACAGCAGCGCGCACATAAGAAGTATCAACGCCAATAGGCTTGGTAAGCTCATGCTTCACGGGATCACGTGCAATACTGATAGCACCTTTACTGTCTGGAGAGAGGGTGGTAGGTGTAGTAATAGAAACACCAAAATCCTCTAGTAAACATCGTAACAAAGTCATCTCTGCCATCAAAAGAGACATAGCTCGCAACTCAGCCGCTGCACTCGAACGGGAAATTTCAGTCTGTTTCTTTGTCTTCCAGGCAATGAGAGAACCACCAAGAAATACACAGTAAGCAGAAAGTGAACGGTGATCCGTAGGATCACTAGCCCACGTAGCATCCGAATAGGCCTGGAGTTGTAACGAGCTGGAGCGGGGAAAGAAGAGACGGTGAGAGATCATGCCACGAAGATATCGTAGAACACGAAGAAGGTGACTATAGTGAACCGAAGTGGGAGAAGAAACAAACTGACTCAAGATATGGACAGGATAGGAGATATCTAGATGAGTGATGGCGAGATAGACAAGACTCCCAACAAGATGATGATGACGTGTCGGATCAGACAAGGGCACACCATCAGAAGCGCCAAGGTGAACATTGAGCTCTATAGGAGTGTGCGCTCATCACTAAGAGCCGCACGAGTAAGAAGATCCTGGATATACCTTTCTTGGGAAATAAAAAAGGCATCAGAGGTGGAGGAAACCTCAATCCCAAGAAAGTAACGAAGAGGACCAAGATCGGACATAAGAAACTGCTCACTGAGACGGGCCTTCACAAAGGCAATGTACTCAGGCTCATCGCCAGTGATGATCATGTCATCAACATATAGAAGAAGAGTTTGACCATGAGCTGAAAGGTGGACAAACAATGCTGGATCATGAGCACTCGTTGAAAAAACCGCGGCGGTCACCACAGAGGAAAAACGCTCAAACCAGGCACGAGGGGCTTGCTTAAGGACATAAAGAGAGCAACAAAGACGGCATACCATGCCATTAGGAACAAAATACATGGGTGGTGGCTGCATATAAACCTCCTCTCGCAACTCACCATTAAGAAAGGCATTCTTAACATCAAGCTGAGAAACAGACCAATGGCAAATAGTGTGCGGATAGTGGTCATATGGGTCACAGGAGCAAATGTCTCATCGTAATCACGACCATGCTCCTGCTGAAAGCCACGAGCCACAAGACGAGCACTACTGCAGGATGCTGCTAACGCGACACTACGATCAAAGACCCTTCGAGATGTTGGGGAACGTAGTAATTTCAAAAATTTCCTACGCACACACAAGATCATGGTGATGCATAGCAACGAGAGGGGAGAGTGTTGTCTACGTACCCTCGTAGACCGAAAGCGGAAGCGTTAGCACAAAGCGGTTGATGTAGCCGTACGTCTTCACGATCCGACCGATCAAGTACCGAACGTACGACACCTCCGAGTTCAGCACACGTTCAGCCCGATGACGTCCCTCGAACTCCGATCTAGACGAGTGTTGAGGGAGAGTTTCGTCAGCACGATGGCGTGGTGACGATGTTGATGTTCTACCGACGAAGGGCTTCGCCTAAGCACCGCTATAGTATTATCGAGGTGGACTATGGTGGAGGGGGCACCACACACGGCTAAGAGATCAAGAGATCAACTGTTGTGTCTATGGGGTGCCCCCTGCCCCTGTATATAAAGGAGCAAGGGGGGTGCGGCCGCCAGGGAGAGGGCGCGCCAGGAGGAGTCCTACTCCCAACGGGAGTAGGACTCCCCCCCTTCCTAGTTGGAATAGGATTCGGGAGAAGGAAAGAAAGAGGGGAAGAAGGAAATAGGGGGGCGGCCCCCTTGCCCTAAACCAATTCGGTTTGGGCCTTAGGGGGCGTGCCCCGCACTTCCCTTGCTGCCCTCTATTTCCACTAAGGCCCATGTAGGCCCATTAAGCCCCAGGGGGGTTCCGGTAACCTCCCGGTACTCCGGTAAAATCCCGATTTCACCCGGAACACTTCCGACATCCAAATATAGGCTTCCAATATATCAATCTTTATGTCTCGACCATTTCGAGACTCCTCGTCATGTCCTTGATCACATCCGGGACTCCGAACAACCTTCGGTACATCAAAACATATAAACTCATAATATAACTGTCATCGTAACGTTAAGCATGCGGACCCTACGGGTTCGAGAACTATGTAGACATGACCGAGACACGTCTCCGGTCAATAACAAATAGCGGAACCTAGATGCTCATATTGGCTCCTACATATTCTACGAAGATCTTTATCGGTCAAACCGCATAACAACATACGTTGTTCCCTTTGTCATCGGTATGTTACTTGCCCGAGATTCGATCGTCGGTATCTCAATACCTAGTTCAATCTCGTTACCGACAAGTCTCTTTACTCGTTCCATAATACATCATCCCACAAGTAACTCATTAGTTGCAATGCTTGCAAGGCTTGAGTAATGTGCACTACCGAGAAGGCCCAGAGATACCTCTCCGACAATCGGAGTGAGAAATCCTAATCTCGAAATACGCCAACCCAACAAGTACCTTTGGAGACACCTGTAGAGTACCTTTATAATCACCCAGTTACATTGTGACGTTTGGTAGCACACAAAGTGTTCCTTCGGTAAACGGGAGTTGCATAATCTCATAGTCATAGGAACATGTATAAGTCATGAACAAAGCAATAGCAACAAACTAAACTATCAATTGCTAAGCTAACGGAATGGGTCAAGTCAATCACATCATTCTCCTAATGATGTGATCCCGTTAATCAAATGACAACCCATGTCAATGGTTAGGAAACTTAACCATCTTTGATCAACGAGCTAGTCAAGTAGAGGCATACTAGTGACACTCTTGTTTGTCTATGTATTCACACATGTATTATGTTTCTGGTTAATACAATTCTAGCATGAATAATAAACATTTATCATGATATAAGGAAATAAATAATAACTTTATTATTGCCTCTAGGGCATATTTCCTTCAGTCTCCCACTTGCACTAGAGTCAATAATCTAGATTACACAGTAATGATTCTAACACCCATGGAGCCTTGGTGTTGATCATGTTTTGCTCCTGGAAGAGGCTTAGTCAGCGGGTCTGCAACATTCAGATCCGTATGTATCTTGCAAATTTCTATGTCTCCCACCTGGACTAAATCCCGGATGGAATTGAAGCGTCTCTTGATGTGCTTGGTTCTCTTGTGAAATCTGGATTCCTTCGCCAAGGCAATAGCTCCAGTATTGTCACAAAAGATTTTCATTGGACCCGATGCACTAGGTATGACACCTAGATCGGATATGAACTCCTTCATCCAGACTCTTTCATTTGCCGCTTCTGAAGCAGCTATGTACTCCGCTTCACATGTAGATCCCGCCACAACGCTTTGTTTAGAACTGCACCAACTGACAGCTCCACTGTTCAATGTAAACATGTATCCGGTTTGCGATTTAGAATCGTCTGGATCAGTGTTAAAGCTTGCATCAACGTAGCCGTTTACGATGAGCTCTTTGTCACCTCCATAAACGAGAAACATATCCTTAGTACTTTTCAGGTATTTCAGGATGTTCTTGACTGTTGTCCAGTGATCCACTCCTGGATTACTTTGGTACCTCCTTGCTAGACTTATAGCAAGGCACACATTAGGTCTGGTACACAACATTGCATACATGATAGAGCCTATGGCTGAAGCATAGGGAACATCTTTCATTTTCTTTCTATCTTCTACAGTGGTCGAGCATTGAGTCTTACTCAACTTCACACCTTGTAACACAGGCAAGAACCCTTTCTTTGCTTGATCCATTTTGAACTTCTTCAAAACTTTGTCAAGGTATGTGCTTTGTGAAAGTCCAATTAAGCGTCTTGATCTATCTCTATAGATCTTGATGCCCAATATGTAAGCAGCTTCACCGAGGTTTTTCATTGAAAAACTCTTATACAAGTATCCCTTTATGCTATCCAGAAATTCTATATCATTTCCAATCATCAATATGTCATCCACATATAATATCAAAAATGCTACAGAGCTTCCACTCACTTTCTTGTAAATACAGGCTTCTCCAAAAGTCTGTATAAAACCAAATGCTTTGATCACACTATCAAAGCGTTTATTCCAACTCCGAGAGGCTTGCACCAGTCCATAAATGGATCACTGGAGCTTGCACACTTTGTTAGCTCCCTTTGGATCGACAAAACCTTCCGGTTGCATCATATACAACTCTTCTTCCAAAAATCCATTCAGGAATGCAGTTTTGACATCCATTTGCCAAATTTCATAATCATAAAATACGGCAATTGCTAACATGATTCGGACAGACTTAAGCATCGCTACGGGTGAGAAAGTCTCATCGTAGTCAATCCCTTGAACTTGTCAAAAACCTTTCACAACAAGTCGAGCTTTGTAGACAGTAACATTACCATCAGCGTCAGTCTTCTTCTTGAAGATCCATTTATTCTCAATTGCTTGCCGATCATCGGGCAAGTCAACCAAAGTCCATACTTTGTTCTCATACATGGATCCCATCTCAGATTTCATGGCCTGAAGCCATTTTGCGGAATCTGGGCTCACCATCGTTTCTTCATAGTTCGTAGGTTCATCATGATCTAGTAGCATGACTTCCAGAACAGGATTACCGTACCACTCTGGTGCAGCTCTTACTCTGGTTGATCTACGAGGTTCAGTAACAACTTGATCTGAAGTTTCATGATCATCATCATTAACTTCCTCACTAATTTGTGTAGGTGTCGTAGAAACCGTTTTCTGTGATGAACTACTTTCCAATAAGGGAGCAGGTACGGTTACCTCATCAAGTTCTACTTTCCTCCCACTCACTTCTTTCGAGAGAAACTCCTTCTCCAGAAATGTTCCGAATTTAGCAACAAAAGTCTTGCCTTCGGATCTGTGATAGAAGGTGTACCCAATAGTCTCCTTTGGGTACCCTATGAAGACACATTTCTCCGATTTGGGTTTGAGCTTATCAGGTTGAAGCTTTTTCACATAAGCATCGCAGCCCCAAACTTTAAGAAATGACAACTTTGGTTTCTTGCCAAACCACAGTTCATAAGGCGTCGTCTCAACGGATTTCGATGGTGCCCTATTTAACGTGAATGCGGCCGTCTCTAAAGCATAACCCCAAAACGATAGCGATAAATCAATAAGAAACATCATAGATCGCACCATATCTAGTAAAGTACGATTACGACGTTCGGACACACCATTACATTGTGGTGTTCTGGGTGGCATGAGTTGTGAAACTATTCCGCATTGTTTCAAATGAAGACCAAACTCATAACTCAAATATTCTCCTCCATGATCTGATCGTAGAAACTTTATTTTCTTGTTACGATGATTTTCAACTTCACTCTGAAATTCTTTGAACTTTTCAAATGTTTCAGACTTATGTTTCATTAAGTAGATATACCCATATCTGCTTAAATCATCTGTGAAGGTGAGAAAATAATGATATCCGCCACGAGCCTCAACATTCATCGGACCACATACATCTGTATGGATGATCTCCAACAAATCTGTTGCTCTCTCCATAGTTCCAGAGAACGGCGTTTTAGTCATCTTGCCCATGAGGCACGGTTCGCAAGTACCAAGTGATTCATAATCAAGTGGCTCCAAAAGTCCATCAGTATGGAGTTTCTTCATGCGCTTTACTCCGATATGACCTAAACGGCAGTGCCACAAATAAGTTGCACTATCATTATCAACTCTGCATCTTTTGGCTTCAATATTATGAATATGTGTATCACTACTATCGAGATTTAGCAAAAATAGACCACTCTTCAAGGGTGCTTGACCATAAAATATAGGGACATTTACATCTATGCCCTTAACTTGAACCCACTACTCAGTTTTGCCCCTAATTTTTAGGTATGCTCAGTTTTGCCCCTCCGCCGTTAGTTTCACTTATAGAAATGCCCTTCTCTGCCGTTACCGTCCGGTCAAAGGTCTTTGACCGTCCTGAAAAAATAGCAAAAAAATCAAAAAAATATGAAATTTGGTGGGATCGAAGATAGTCATGTCCGCAAGGCGCGCGCACATTTTCATGCCGTTCGGACACTCCGGGAGCTCGTGTTAAAGGAAAACATAAATTTTGTACGCATGCGAGTAGTAAATTCAAAAAAATAGAAAAAAAATCAAAAAAATATGAAATTTCGTGGGACTCAAGATATTCAGGTGCGCAAGATGTGTGCACGTTTTTGTTGTGTTTGGACATTGTAGGAGCTCGTGGAGAAAAAAAACAAATTTTAGCTCAAAAAAACTTTGAAAAAATGCACTATTTTGTTTTTTTTCTCTAGAGCGCCCCGTACGTCATTTGATCACCAAAACTTGCAAGCACTTTGTGCACTCAAGCCTCTTTGACGTCAAATAAATTCAAATTTTTTGAACTTTTTTGCTATTTTTTTTGAATTTACTGTTCATAGGCATAAATTATTTTTGTTTTCCTTTGCCACGAGCTCCCGGAGTGTCCAACCAACACAAAAATATGCACGCGCCTTGCGGACATGACTATCTTCGATCCCACCAAATTCCATATTTTTTGATTTTTTTTGCTATTTTTTTCTGGATGGTCAAAGTACTTTGACCGGACGGTAACGGCGCAAAAGGGCATTTCTATAAGTGACACTAACGGCGGAGGGGCAAAACTGAGCATACCTGAAAATTAGGGGCAAAACTTAGTAGTGGGTTCGAGTTAGGGGTAGAACTGGAATTGGCCCTAAAATATATTACTCATATAAATCGAACAACCATTATTCTCTGATTTAAATGAATAACCGTCTCGCATCAAATAAGATCCAGATATAATGTTCATCCTCAACATTGGCACCAAATAACAATTATTTAGGTCTAGTACTAATCCCAAAGGTAGATGTAGAGGTAGCGTGCCAACGGCGATCACATCAACTTTGGAACCATTTCCCACGTGCATCGTCACCTCGTCCTTAGCTAATCTTCGCTTAATCCGTAGCCCCTGTTTCGAGTTGCAAATGTTAGCAACAGAACCCGTATCAAATACCCAGGTGCTACTGCAAGCATTAGTAAGGTACACATCAATAACATGTATATCACATATACCTTTGTTCACTTTGCCATCCTTCTTATCCGCCAAAAACTTGGCGCAGTTCCGCTTCCAGTGACCAGTCTGCTTGCAGTAGAAGCACTCAGTCTCAGGCTTAGGTCCAGACTTGGGTTTCTTCTCCTGAGCAGCAACTTGTTTGTTGTTCTTCTTGAAGTTCCCCTTCTTCTTCCCTTTGCCCTTTTTCTTGAAACTGGTGGTCTTATTGACCATCAACACTTGATGCTCCTTCTTGATTTCTACCTCCGCGGCCTTTAGCATCGCGCAGAGCTCGGGAATAGTCTTATTCATCCCTTGCATGTTATAGTTCATCATGAAGCTTTTGTAGCTTGGTGGCAGTGATTGAAGAACTCTGTCAATGACACTATCAACAGGAAGATTAACTCCTAGTTGAGTGAAGTGATTATGATACCCAGACATTTTGAGTATATGTTCACTGACAAAACTATTCTCCTCCATCTTGCAGCTATAGAACTTATTGGAGACTTCATATCTCTCAATCCGGGCATTTGCTTGAAATATTAACTTCAACTCCTGGAACATCTCATATGCTCCATGACGTTCAAAACATCGTTGAAGACCCGGTTCTAAGCCGTAAAGCATGGCACACTGAACTATCAAGTAGTCATCAGCTTTGCTCTGCCAGACGTTCATAACATCTGGTGTTGTTCCTGCAGCAGGCTTGGCACTTAGCGGTGCTTCCAGGACGTAATTCTTCTATGCAGCAATGATGATAATCCTCAAGTTACGAACCCAGTCCGTGTAATTGCTACCATCATCTTTCAACTTTGCTTTCTCAAGGAACACATTAAAATTCAACGGAACAGCAGCACGGGCCATCTATCTACAATCAACATAGACAAGCAATATACTATCAGGTACTAAGTTCATGATAAATTTAAGTTCAATTAATCATATTACCTAAGAACTCCCACTTAGATAGACATCCCTCTAATCCTCTAAGTGGTCACGTGATCCAAATCAACTAAACCATGTCCGATCATCATGTGAGATGGAGTAGTTTCAATGGTGAACATCACTATGTTGATCACATCTACTATATGATTCACGCTCGACCTTTTAGTCTCCGTGTTCTGAGGCCATATCTGTTATATGCTAGGCTCATCAAGTTTAACCTGAGTATTCCGTGTGTGCAACTGTTTTGCACCCGTTGTATTTGAACGTATAGAGCCTATCACACCCGATCATCACGTGGTGTCTCAGCATGAAGAACTTTTGCAACGGTGCATACTCAGGGAGAACACTTGTACCTTGATAATTTAGTGAGAGACCATCTTATAATGCTACCGTCAATCAAAGCAAGATAAGATGCATAAAAGATAAACATCACATGCAATCAATATAAGTGATATGATATGGCCATCATCATCTTGTGCTTGTAATCTCCATCTTTGAAGCACCGTCATGATCACCATCGTCACCGGCGCGACACCTTGATCTCCATCGTAGCATCGTTGTCGTCTCGCCAATCTTATGCTTCCACGACTATCGCTACCGCTTAGTGATAAAGTAAAGCATTACAGGGCGATTGCATTGCATACAATAAAACGACAACCATATGGCTCCTGCCAATTGCCGATAACTTGGTTACAAAACATGATCATCTCATACAATAAAATTTAGTTTCATGTCTTGACCATATCACATCACAACATGCCCTGCAAAAACAAGTTAGACATCCTCTACTTTGTTGTTGCAAGTTTTACGTGGCTGCTACGGGCTTAGCAAGAACCATTCTTTCCTACACATCAAAACCACAACGATAGTTTGTCAAGTTGGTGTTGTTTTAACCTTCGCAAGAACCGGGCGTAGCCACACTTGGTTCAACTAAAGTTGGAGAAACTGACACCCGCCAGCCACCTGTGTGCAAAGCACGTCGGTAGAACCAGTCTCGCGTAAGCGTACGCGTAATGTCGGTCCGGGCCGCTTCATCCAACAATACCGCCGAACCAAAGTATGACATGCTGGTAAGCAGTATGACTTATATCGCCCACAACTCACTTGTGTTCTACTCGTGCATATGACATCTACGCATGAAACCAGGCTCTGATGCCACTGTTGGGGAACGTAGTAATTTCAAAAATTTCCTACGCACACGCAAGATCATGGTGATGCATAGCAACAAGAGGGAGAGTGTTGTCTACGTACCCTTGTAGACCGAAAGCGGAAGCGTTAGCACAACGCGGTTGATGTAGCCGTATGTCTTCACGATCCGACCGATCAAGTACCGAACATACGGCACCTCCGAGTTCAGCACACGTTCAGCCCGATGACATCCCTCGAACTCCGATCCAGCCGAGTGTTGAGGGAGAGTTTCATCAGCACGACGGCGTGGTGACGATGATGATGTTCTACTGACGCAGGGCTTCGCCTAAGCACCGCTACAGTGTTATCGAGGTGGACTATGGTGGAGGGGGGCACCGCACACGGCTAAGAGATCAACTGTTGTGTCTATGGGGTGCCCCCTGCCCCCGTATATAAAGGAGCAAGGGGGGTGCGGCCGGCCAGGGAGAGGGCGCGCCAGGAGGAGTCCTACTCCCACCGGGAGTAGGACTCCCCCCCTTTCCAAGTTGGAATAGGATTCGGGAGAAGGAAAGAAAGAGGGGAAGAAGGAAAGAGGGGGCCGGCCCCCCTTGCCCTAAACCAATTTGGTTTGGGCCTTGGAGGGCGCGCCCCACACTACCCTTGCTGCCCTCTATTTCCACTAAGGCCCATGTAGGCCCATTAAGCCCCGGGGGGGGGGGTTCCGGTAACCTCCTGGTACTCCGGTAAAATCCCGATTTCACCCGGAACACTTCCGACATCCAAATATAGGCTTCCAATATATCAATCTTTATGTCTAGACCATTTCGAGACTCCTCGTCATGTCCTTGATCACATCCGGGACTCCAAACTACCTTCTGTACATCAAAACATATAAACTCATAATATAACTGTCATCGTAACATTAAGCGTGCGGACCCTACGGGTTCGAGAACTATGTAGACATGACCGAGACACATCTCCGGTCAATAACCAATAGCGGAACCTGGATGATCATATTGGCTCCTACATATTCTACGAAGATCTTTATCGGTCAAACCGCATAACAACATACGTTGTTCCCTTTGTCATCGGTATGTTACTTGCCCGAGATTTGATCGTCGGTATCTCAATACCTAGTTCAATCTCGTTATCGGCAAGTCTCTTTAATCGTTCCGTAATACATCATCCCGCAACTAACTCATTAGTTGCAATGCTTGCAAGGCTTAAGTGATGTGCATTACCGAGAGGGCCCAAAGATACCTCTCCGACAATCGGAGTGACAAATCCTAATCTCGAAATACGCCAACCCAACAAGTACCTTTGGAGACACCTGTAGAGTACCTTTATAATCACCCAGTTATGTTGTGACGTTTGTTAGCACACAAAGTGTTCCTCTGGTAAATGGGAGTTGCATAATCTCATATTCATAGGAACATGTATAAGTCATGAAGAAAGCAATAGCAACAAATTAAATGATCAAGTGCTAAGCTAACGGAATGTGTCAAGTCAATCACATCATTCTCCTAATGATGTGATCCCGTTAATCAAATGACAACCCATGTCAATGGTTAGGAAACTTAACCATCTTTGATCAACGAGCTAGTCAAGTAGAGGCATACTAGTGACACTCTTGTTTGTCTATGTATTCACACATGTATTATGTTTCCGGTTAATACAATTCTAGCATGAATAATAAACATTTATCATGATATAAGGAAATAAATAATAACTTTATTATTGCCTCTATGGCATATTTCCTTCACGAGAAACTGTGTGCGATGCAATAGTCGCAAACGGTGGTGTATGAAAACCATCAAAAAGGTGCAAACGTTTGCAATGGAGGATGCATCAAACACGGTTCAGATTTTAGTTGTGTGTGCGATGAAGGGCACACGGTTTAGTTCAATTAACTTTTTGCGATGAGGAGATACAAAAGTAATGGGCAGCCAGATGAAGGCGTGTGCGATACACAGCGTACGATTCACTCGGATGAAATATTTGTGATTAGGAAAAACAAAATAAACGGGCAGCCAGATGAAGGTGTGTGCGATATACACCATACGGTTCACTCGGATGAACTGTTTGTGATTAGGAAACACAAAAGAAACGGTCAGCCAGATCAAGGTGTGTGCGATATACGGCATGCGGTTCACTCGGATGAACTGTTTGCGTTGACACGAGAGAACATAAATGGCTCAACTTAACAAGACGTGTGTGTTGTGCGATGGGTGGCATAACCAATTGCTTGCATAACCAAATGCTTGCAAGTATATACACACTTATAAGGACATGCTTGCATAACCAAATTAAACATCCACTTACATAGGTGGCTACTACAACCATGGCATTTGCACACACCAAAGTAAACTATTACGTGCATAATTACATAGGTGGCTACTACACACATGACATTTCCACACACCAACAATAAAGTAAACTATATATTACATGCATGATTAACTAGCATAAACGATCATCTGATCATCATCTACTTCTTGTGACGCTTGCTCTACTTGTGGCTTGATCTGGGCTCGTTGATTTTGGTAACGAGGCACTTCCTCATGTCAATGATCCGCCTGTGCATCTCGTAGCATGTGTACACACTCTTGGCCGAGAACCTGAGGTGAGGTTCATCCAGTTGCCACATCCCCGCCCCATGCCAGGATACGGAACTTGTTCTCTAGGCAGCCTGCTTCATCTTTTCGTAGTAGGGGTCGATGATGGCCGAGGCGAGTTCGACCAGGGAGTCCTTCTTCGTGCTGCCCCAGACCCTGTAGTGGTCACGGATTTCGACAAGGTTCTTGCAGGCCAAGCCCATAACACAGAGCACGTTTACATCATTGGTGGTTTCCACCATGGCGAACTTGTAGTCGGAGCTGTTGACAAACCTATTGAAACGGTCGCAAGGCTCTATGGCCATGCAATAATGGTAGATGAGGACATGATGGCCCACGCACAATTGGGCGACAGCAACCTTCTGATCTATGTCGGGACGATCGGTGGTGTACTGGAGGTCGATGCCGACCACCTTGTACTTGTCTCGAGCAAGCAACTGCTCAACGTTGTTGATGTAGTCGTCCACCACGGCCGGGTCGATGGTGTACACAACCGAGAGATCCGTCTCCCTCACGTGGGTCTCCACTCTATGCTCGCCAAACTCCATTGGAGCGCCGCTGGACATCCCCTCTCTATGTGTCATCGTGGGTGTGCTTGTTGTGTTGTGGGGCGCAATCGAAAGGTTGAAGAGACTAAGGTTATAATGGCCACGGGAATTAAAGGGAAAGCCGGACGGCCAGGAATATCGGCAGGCCCTGATGGCAGTTCTAATTTGCAGCGCGTAACTCCATCGTGCTGCACATAACTGCATCATGTGGCAACGCCCGCGACGCAACCGCATGCATATGGGGCCCCCGACGTGATCATGCGCATGCCCAACCGCTGGTAGAGCGTGTGCAGAGGGATGTGAGCAGAGCGCTCCGCGATCGCCTCAACAGTGATCAACCATCTCTATCTCTAGTCTTATAAAAGACTAAGTTGGTCATGATGCTGTGCCTGCCATCGTGTAATATAGACCGTCCGATCTATATCTGACGGTCAGAAAGCAAACTATGACAATTTTGTAAAAAGATACCCGCACCTCTCTCCACACTTGCAGATAAGGGCTTCTCTCGTTCATCCTTTTCTCTCACAAGATAAACTACTCATACAAATGTATCTTGATGTTCCGTGCAACGCACGGGCATCTTGCTAGCGTATATATGCATGTAGCAGTTGAACGCGCAAGGAAAAGTTGTCCACAAGCCGAGCGCGCTGACGGACGCGAGAAGAGTGCGCCAACGGACGTGACAGAGCGCGCAGCGGCGCCTAACGGCAAGCACGGCGCATCATGGTGCCTAAGGGCGAGCAGAGCTTGCCGAGGGACGCGAGCAGAGGACGACACAGTGATACATGGCAAATAAGACAAACTGTGTGAGCGGTGTCGGAGACATCAAGAATGAATCAGATTAGAGTTGTGTGTGCGATACGTGGCATACAGTTGATCCATCCGAGCTCTTTGTGATGGAATAAGCCATGTGTGTTGCGAGCAAACGCTTGCTGGTATATAACCTTAAATTTAACCAAAACATTGTTAATGCATGTTACAAACATTGTATAGCTGGAAACTATGTTCAAATATGACTCCAACGATATAATCTTTGGCGACAGGCATTTGTATTTTATTAGTTAAAACCTACTTATAAACCAGGACGCTGGTATGGTAGGTAATTAAATCGCAAATGTTCTTTTATTAAACGTGTCTTCTCGCACGTCTTGTCTCCCCGCTGCCGCAGACGGCTTACAGCGCAAGCTTGCGCAGTGCGCAAGGGTGTTCTTTTGGCCAAACGGTGGCGCCAATGAATCGTCGGTGAGCCCGTTCCCGCACAACCTCGCAGGTTCTCGTGCAATCTTCCTGCCCGACTCGGTGAAATCCCCCAAAATTGCAATGCTTACCGGCCTGCTATAAAAACCCTCACGGCCGGCGAGTCCTACGTCGCATTTTCCCCTCCCTCCCTATAGCTTATCTCGTCTGCTTCTCCCACAATCGCCAATGGCACAGGTCCGTTGTCGTCGCTCAGCCACTCCGCCATTATCAGAGGACAGCTCCAGCTGGGAGGCTACACAGTGGCGGCGGCGCAGTCCCTGGTGTAGTGTAGTGCGCGTGGCGTCCCTGTTGGGTGTGCGTGGAACACCCACCACACACTCCGCAGCCGCTGCCCGTCGGCAGCTGTTGCCGCCACACCACCGTCGAAAGCCAGGGCCATCTCCCGCTCCACCGCCACGGCCCGAAGGTGGGAGGTGGCCATCGTGGCCGCCACCCCACTGCCAGCCACCGTGGCCATCACCCGCTCTGCCACCGTGGCCCGAAGACAGGAGGTGGTGGTCGTGGCCACCACCCCATCGTCGGCCGCTGTGGCCGCCAGCCCACCGTCGACCGCCGGGATTATCACCCGCTCTGCCACCGTGGCCCGAAGGCGGGAGGTGGAGGTGGACGACCGCACGTGCGTCAGCGACCTTGCGCGCTACATCGAGTTCCTATGGGAGGAGGAGTGCCTCGTCCAGCACACAAAGAGCCTTATCGTAGTCGTGGCCGCAGCACACGCCGACGCAGAGGCGAGGAATCAGGAGATCTACGAGCTGTCTAGCCGCTTCGAGAGGGATTGTCTGGAGCGGTAGTGGGCGTTCGAGCTGGCGAGCGTCGCTGAACGTGCAGCACCGGCAGGCACCGTATTGCATTTGTCCAGCTCGTTGGTAGGCTCCTCCTCCTCTGCCTCTTCCTGAGGGGCTGAGCACGCTCGGCAGAGGAGAGGCTGTCGGAAGTAGCACAAAGCCCCTCCGTGGTAGTAGTAGTATTTAGCGGCTATTTTGTTCAGTTCATCTGACTATAGATGTGTGGTCGAACTATACAACGTACTTAAAATTAGCTAGTATATATAGTTGAACTAGCTATTTCAATACGTGGTTGGCAACAATTGGGGAGAAGTTTGGTCGGTTCAGCTGTCAAGTTGAATTGTTTGTATAAATTAAGAAGAACTACTTAATCTATGAATGAAATCTATGCTTAATTTCTGAATTTTAGTTGTAAAAATTAGATAGTGCTAATGATTTCTAGCTGCATATTTTGACAAATAGCAGTGTTACAAGGATTGATAGAGGGCAACGTTACCAAATGTAAATCTTTCCAGTTTGACAAATAGCAACATACCCAATAATTGTTTGTATGTGGTTGCACACGGGTCATCCAAAACAACTGTTTGCGTTGAAGGGATGCACAAATCCTGGGCTACTCTCACTTTGCATAGGGGTGTTCTATCTAAAACGTTTGCGATCAAGAGCTGCACAAATCCTGCTCGGCACATTTTCCCTTGGCTTCCTGGGGAAGCTGTCAATTTGCATACGGGTGTTCTAACTAAAACGTTTTCGATGAGTGTTTTATATTTAAGAACCGAATTAAACAGGGGAAACCGAATTAAACATGGGGAAGATGACAAATTTTTTACCACGGCATGTTGATGCCGCTCCATGATAGCATTCCAAGTTCCATGAATTTCAGACGAGTTTTGGATTTACTAGAATTTAAAAACCAGGTATCTCAATGTTTGCGGCCGAGTGGTGGTGGCAGCGTGTTTGAAATTCATTCCCATTTCTTGCATGGGACCTAAGCATGCACCCAAGGACACATATTTGATTTTTCAACCAGTTTATATGCACTGGGAATGTGCATGTAGTTCAAATTTGAATTATGCACATAAAATGCCTGGAAAACCCAGTTAATGTATAAAAATGTCCAAACGAACCCCAAAAAATTCCAAAATGGAACACAACACTCTTGTTGTTCTATGTTGACACTCAAAAAATTTGAAAGCAATAAGCGGAAACGGATATCGTTTCGTCCCCAAAGGGGGCACGTTCCCAACCGAAAACATCACGCTTGTTGTGAGAAGCTCTGGTTTGTGAGAAGCTTATACCCAACCCTGCCCCAAATGGGACAAAAAATTTACCACCGCATGTTGATGCCGCTCCATGATAGCTTGCCAAGTTCCATGAATTTCAGACGAGTTTTGGATTTACTAGAATTTAAAAACCAGGTATCTCAATGTTTGCAGCCGAGTGACGGTGGCATGGTGTTTCAAATTCATTCCCATTTCTTGCATGGCAACTAACATGCAACTAGGGACACATATTTGATTTTTCAACCAGTTTATACGCACTAGAGAATGTGCATGTAGTTCAAATTTGAATTATGCACATAAAATACTTGAAAACCCCAGTTAATTTGAAAAAATGTCCAAATGAACTCTGAAAAATTTCAAAATTGAACACAACACTCTTGTTGTTTTATGTTGACACTCGAAAAATTTTGAAAGCAATAAGAGGCAATGGATATCGTTTCATCCCCAAAGGTGGCATGTTCCCTACCGAAACCATCACGCTTGTTGTGAGAAGCTCTGGTTTGTGAGAAGCTTATACCCAAACCTGCCCCAAATGGGACAAAATTTTTACCACGGCAAGTTTCATGAATTTCAGACGAGTTTTGGATTTACTGGAATTTAAAAACCAGGTGTCTCAATGTTTGCGGCCGAGTGACGGTGGCAGGGTGTTTAAAATTCATTCCATTTCTTGCATGGGACCTAAGCATGCACCCAAGAACACATATTTGATTTTTCAACCAGTTTATATGCACTGGAGAATGTGCGTGTAGTTCAAATTTGAATTATGCACATAAAATGCCTGGAAAACCCGGTTAATGTATAAAAATGTCCAAACGAACCCCAAAAAATCCAAAATTGAACACAACACTCTTGTTGTTCTATGTTGACACTCGAAATTTTTTGAAAACAGTAAGAGGCAACGGATATCGTTTCGTCCCCAAAGGTGGCACGTTCCCTACGGAAACCATCACGCTTGTTGTGAGAAGCACTGGTTTGTGAGAAGCTTATACCCAAACCTGCCCGAAATGGGACAAATTTTTACCACAGCTTGTTGATGCCGCTCCATGATAGCATCCCAAGTTTCAGGAATTTCAGATGGGTTTTGGATTTACTAGAATTTAAAAACAAGGCATCTCAATGTTTTATCGGCAATCAACGGTGCCCTGGTGTTTGAAATTCATTCCCATCTTGCATGGGACCTAAGCATGCAACCAAGGACACATATTTGATTTTTCAACTAGTTTATATGCACTAGAGCATGTGCACCTAGTTCAAATTTGAATTATGCGCAAAAAATGCCTAGAAACCCAGTTAATGTATAAAAATGTCTAAACGAACCCTGAATAATTCCAATTTTTTTTATGACACACATATAGGTGTATGTTCACTACAGATAAAAGTCCTAGCAATTGAAACACCGTCCATGGCCGCTGTGACCCCATTATGTAATTCAAATCAAGACAAAAAATCAAGTAGATCCCACATAGTTTATTATAACCAACCGTGTGAGATGCAACACAAAATATCTTCGGACCATGTCTGAATAAGGGACTGTATCTGATGACACTTTGCGCGCCAGTTTTTTGGCTGAAGCGATTCCAAATTTTCCACAGAAATGTCTACCTCCCCGCCCCCTCCCCCTTACCAAAAGCCACATTTCCCATGTTTCCACCTTCTTTTCCAAGTTGAAACCTTCACTCCTTGCTTGTAGCACCGCTGCCTCCTCACCGGCGACCCTCCTTCACGCTGCTCGGCCTCGCCTATCGAGGCAGGTAATCCACACCTGACCCCCATCCTCCTCCTTCCACATCCCACATGCCCCGACCGCTGACGGGAGTGCGACACCTTCCACCCAAATAACTGACCCCTCCACCAAATAAGTGTCAGCCTAAGCCATGGTGCATGCAGTATAGCCAGGACCTCAAGGAGCATTTGGCAGCGGTGAAGCAAATCATGGCCGCACGCGCGGATGAGGTCGCGATGGCTACCATTCGTGCCGACCCCCAGATCTTGAAGGAGCACCTTGCCATTTGCTAGCTACGCCGGTTAAGCATGCTTGGTTTACCCGTTGCGTGTGCTGCTCCTGCCTTTCTTTCACAAATTCTAGTGAATTGTGCTATCTAATTTTACCATGCAATCTGTTGCTCTAGTGTATATGTTCTATATGTCGTGCAGTGTGGTTCTCACTTATTAATTGTTTATTAATTAGTTGTCTGGTTCAATTCTGCAAATGTGATGTTCAATTCTTCAGGCTGCAATCTTGTATTGTCTTCCATGTGAGAAATAAATTGAATTTATCTTTACAAAATACATGAGAAACGAATACAGTTGCTATATTTCCAAGTTGTCAAGCATGCTTGGTTTGGTTATACATTGTGCAGTGTGGTGCTCAGTTAACGTTTGGTTCATTTGTGTTGTGGTGTTTAGTTAACTGTTTGGTTCAATTCTACTATGCGATGTTCAATAGTTGTGGGTGCATTCTGTTATTGTATACCATTTGAGGAATAAATTGAATTTGGCTGTAGTAAATACATGAGAAACAAATACAATTGCTACAATTGGTTGTAGTTAAATGTTTGGTTAACTATCTGATCTTCTATTAGGAGTATGTTATATTGTGCAATGTGGTGCTCAGTTAATGTTAGTTCATTTGTTGTGGTGTTTAGTTAACTGCTTGGTTCAATTCTGCAATGCGATGTCCAATTGTCATGGGTAGAATTTTGTATTGTTGTGCATGTGAGGAATAAATTGAATTTGGCTACACTTAATACATGAGAAACATATACAAGTGCTATATTTCCTAGTTCTTAATCATGCTTGGTTTGGATAAATGTGTTTTCCATGTGGCTTGAATTAATCTGATGAATCTGCAATGTGCTTCTTTTTCATCAACATATTTTACTGATAGCATGCGAACCCTTACTTAACCTGATGACTAACTACCTTATATGTGTTGCAGGGAAACAATGGGAAGCACTGAGGTTTACAATGGAGGTTAGCACATGCATGGTCCATTGTCTAATAACACATGGAAAGTATTGGGAACTACTCGATCGTTTTTGTTGACAGGAAAAGCATGCCTCCAAAAATGTTTTATCTCTACCTTTTTCGCTTTGAGCTCTGGCACCTCTACAAATCCCTACTTCCCTCTGTGGAGGGCATTTCAATTTACTTTATGCAATTTTGATATTTATTTGAGTCTCCATCTTCTATTATAAAGCACCAACTAAGGGGCACTATGATCGTACTTGAGAATTGGGTGTAGCTAAAATGCGAGTGTGTTTCATGAATGGATCAATATTGAGAATAATGGGCTAGGGATAACTTGCTTTAGCGTTGATATTTTGAAAGACATGGTTGCTTATTGATATGCTTGAGTATTAAAGTCCTCATGTCAAAACTAGACTATTGCTTTGAACTATATAAAAGTCCAATTGTCCATGCTATAAAAGAAAGAATATGTGATGAACATGTTAGGCACCATTCCACATCAAAAATTCTATTTTTATCATTTACCTACTCGAGGACGAGCAGGAATTAAGCTTGGGGATGTTGATACGTCTCCAACGTATCTATAATTTTTTATTGTTCCATGTTGTATATTATCATTCTTGGATGTTTTACAATCATTTTATATCATTTTTTGGTACTAACCTATTGACATAGTGCCAAGTGCCAGTTGTTGTTTTTTGCTTGTCTTTTTACATCACAGAAATCAATGCCAAACGGAGTCCAAACGCAGCGAAACTTTTTGTGGAATTTTGATGGACTAGAAGACATCCAATGGGCCGGAGGTGCGCCCAGGTGGGTTCTGCCCACCTCGGTGTCCTCCTACACCACCTCTTTGCTCTATAAATACCCCAATATTACAGAAACCCTCGATAATCGTTATTGTAGTTTCAATGAGGGAGAGGCATAAGCTAACATACTTTCTCTTCTTGGACCATATGCACTTATCATTGGAACTCTAGCAAGCATCCGCAACTACTAAAGATCATTAAGGTAAAACCCAACCATAGCATTAAAGCATCAAGCCCCCTTTATCCCATACGCAACAACCCCATTACTCGGGTTTAAGCTTCTGTCACTCTAGCAACCCACTATAAGTGAATCATGAACGTATTGCAACACCCTACAGCGGTAATCCTTCACGTGTGCATGGCACGAAAGGCACCATAGGAAAACATCAAATTAAAACATACAACTCAAACCAATCTAGATCATCAATAAACCCAAAGGACAAAATAAATCTACTCACAACATCATAGGATGGCAACACATCATTGGATCATAATATGTGGCATAAAGCACCACGTTCAAGTAGGGGATTACAGCGGGGTGCGGGGGAGTGGACCGCACAAAAGAGATGAGGATGGTGATGATGATGATGGTTTGACGAAGACGATCACCGCAACGATGGTTCCCCCCATGGCACTCTGGTGCCACAAAGAGAGAGGGGGAGCTGTTCTCCCCTTTGTGCTTCCTCCTCCATGGCCTCCCCCTTCGATGGGGAAAGGTTCTCCCTCTGGTCCTTGTCCTCCATGGCGATCTCAGAGAACATGGCATAGAGGCATCTCTCTAGTTGAAATTCAAGAAAGTCATCGAGAGCAAGGTAAGGATGTGCAATAAGAACCTTCAAGCGGGTAGGCAATCGTTCGTTGCATGAAATAGAGGGTGAAAGTGGTTCAAAGCAATGCGAATATGTATTGCATCTGATACCAGAGCAGATCACAAGGGAGGTGGCTTGTGAATTACATACGAAGCCAAGCATGAGGGATAACTTTGAAAATAGGGATGTATATGAGAGTCAGGTTTCGGTCCCGTGGAACTGTGGGTTACGGGCCCACCATGTGGGTAAAGCACGGTCATTATAGCAAGGCAGGTCAGAGGACAACCTTTCAGTTATGTTGGCAACAACATTGGTACCAAGGGCGAGGGACGAAGAGAACCATTTTCCTGCTCGTTAAGACGAGGCAGACCAATAGGCAGAGTTCTCGCCCATCGGTGGCTACCGGAATGTCATCAACAATAGTAACAAGGTCTTACTGACAGAGTTTGTACACCGAGGTGTTTGCATAAGTAGGGAATTATCACTGCTCTCAGATATGTTAGGTTACAAGAAATGTTTAATGAAACAATGGAAAGGGAAGTGTAGCTCGAGTCAGTTATCAACATTCTCGAGTGTCTAACAACTTAGAACCCGTGGAAAATTTTAATCGAAGAGAAATAATAGTTGATGAGGAACTCATAGGAAGTTATTTAGTTCCGTGATATTCTCAAGATACTAGAGGATAATACTCGAAGGTAGAACAGGATAGAGGTTGGATAGGTGAAAAGATCTGCAGAAGACAAGTGCTTTAAGTTGTCCGAGAATAGGGGATCAAAGAAGAACAATATGGTCGGAACCACGGTTGCAAAGGACCGAACATAGATACAAGATGAACTTATCACAAGGGGATTATTATTATTACAAGAAGCTTCCATGCTAAGTTCCATATCAGGTCCATGGGCATGAACACAAAAGTTCAAGGTCGACTCCCACTTCTCTAATGCACAACTTTCCATTCACTTATCGCATTCGAAGAAGTTGTAGCGTTGAAATTTTACCTGACAAAAAGCCAGTAGAGTATAACCCGCATAACTTTCGAGTTCACACGGATTTAGGGAAGACATAGATTCAACCCTTCAGGCACCTTAGGAACATATACCACAAACTTTAGGAATAAATAACTCAAGATCGGAAGTAGAGCATTGTTGACAAAAGCAGGGGATACTATTTACCAAAGGCATTATGTATCCGAGGAAAAGCTCACAAGGTTACTGAATATGAAGGACGATGTCAGATAGAGCCCAAAAAAGGATCTGGTGGTCCATGAGGGATCTAATGAGAGCAACAGTACTCAGACACTACTAGGGAAAAGGCTAGCAGCCGCGCGGGTTCTAGGTATATCAGTAGCGTGGGGACCGGCGCTACTAATAAGGCGCTACAGCTAACCCGTAGCAGTAGCGCGTGCACACCCGCGCTACTGCTATACAAGTGCACACCCGCGGGTTCTAGGTATATCAGTAGCGCGTGCACACCCGCGTGGGTTCTAGGTATATCATTTTTCATTTTATTTTCTTTTCGTTAGCAGTAGCGATTTATGCATAAACACGCTGCTATAAGTTTATTAGCGGTAGCGCGGTTTTTCGAAGATCGCTACTACTATGTGTAGCCCATCGGCTAAGTTATTGGAATTTTAGTAGTAGCGAGTTTTCGGTGAGACGTGCTACTAATATATGTCCATCTGCAGCGCGCTTATTTTGCACGCGCTACTGCTGCCGAGCAGTAGCGTGCTCTTTTAACAAGCGCTACTGCTAAAGTTCTGTGTATAACGTTTTCCCTAGTAGTGAGAAGAAGAAAGGATGCAAGGAGATCAGGTTATAGAAACAACTGACTAATTCAAAGCTAAAATATAACAAAATTACGATTCCAAGTCGGGGGATCAGAAGCAAAGGCTCCGATCAAAGATAAGTTGAATAGACATAGATCGAGAATCAATCAGGTTTGATTTGTCGAACACTAGCTCATGTCACTACTGCAGGATGCTGCTAACGCGACACTACGATCAGAGACCCTTCGAGAAACTATGTGCGATGCAATAATCAGAAACGGTGCCGTATGAAAACCGTCAGAAAGGATGCAAAACATTTGCGATGAATGATACATCAAACACGGTTCAGATTATAGTTGTGTGTGCGATGAGGGGCATATGGTTGATCTGTACGAACTGTTTGCGATGAGACAGAACAACAGAAACGGGCAACCAGATCAAGGTGTGTGTGTGATATACCGCATATAGTTCACTCCGATGAACCATTTGCGATGAGTGAGGTGAACACAAACGATTCGATGTAACAAGATGTGTGTGATACCCGGCAAACAGGTCGGTAATCAGAATTGTGTGCGATCATTATAGATAGCACATACGGTCTTTTTTGTATATTGTGTGCTCGTCAGGGCACACAGTTCAACAAAGGAACCTGTTGGCGATAATGTAGAAGATCTATGTCGAATACATATTACTAACCGTCTGTGATGCGATTGACAGGATAAACAGAGATATATACAGTCTACTTAATTTACTCCTTCTTGTTGTTGTTGTTATTGTTGGAAGGCCCTGCGACATCGTCTTGGCGAGGACGCTTCTTGCCGCTGACCGTTAGCTTTTCATCACCGTCGTCGTCGTCATCCTCGTTGCTGTCGTCGTCCTCCTCCTCCTCGTTCGACCATTCCTCCTCATCATCATCGTCGTCCTCTTCTTCGTCCTCCGATGGCTCCTCGTCCGTCTGGTTGTCGTCTGACGACTCCGGAGGTGGTGTCCCTTCCATGAACTTGGTATAATCAAGGTCAGGGCTCGACGCCGGACTCATGGAAGACGAGCGGGATAATTCTGATGCTGACCTATCATCGGGCGCCAGATTGCTGGCCGAACTGTCATCCTCGCTATCGCTCGACATGGCTGCAAAGTGTGTGCCAGTGTGTAGCGCGGCCTGCCGGGGACGATGAAGATGGTGTACACTTAAGCGGGGTATGCAGAGAAGGGGAACTACCAATTGAAGCGGGAGTTGACGTATTATCTAACCGCTGATATAATCAACCGCAATTATTTGTACCCAGTCACTCCAAATTCCCAGGGTTGCGCAGGACTCCTATTGGCTATTTGGCTGGCTTCCTTTTTCAGGACAAAAACAAGGAACGAGTTTTGGGATTATGCACCGGTACCGGTACGAACGGAGTAGGACAGTTGGCAAGCAATACATTGAGCTCTTCTTATTGATAAAGCCAGTAACAATCAAACTAGAAAGGAAAAAGACAAAGAAAAATATCTGCACGAATCTTCACGTAACATCAATGGCATAGGACCTAGATGTGCATTACTTAGAGCACATCTAGATGTGCTTTAGCAATACTGTCAAACAAAACCCCTAATCATCATTGCAAACAGCGCATAGAACATGGCTAATGCGACAACCACAACTACACATGCTGGTTCCTTCTTGTCTCTTGCTTTCATCTGTTGCATGTGATTGATTCTTTCTTGCTTCATCGTACTGATTGTACATTCCAGATCGGCTAGTTTGTTCTTCAGCTTTACGTTATCTTCTTCGAGCTTGGTGATAACATTCCGAGCCCTGCCATGCCATTCTTCATCCAGCCAGTTAACAAAGGTACAAGCCTCATATCCCTGCCAATGTTAAATAGTATTCTGGATGAGCGGTGGCATTAACTGAAGTAAAATGATGAACTTAATTAGCACTAACCTCTAAGGGCCAACTGAGAAACCGCCTACCAATGTCGAATCCCTCCGTGCATACACGTCGCGCGGGAGTGTGCACCTGCACACAACTCATCTTTTGGTACTTCTCGGTGGCGCAAAACTCGAAGTTGAACTCGTGTTGCGGGAGTCTGGAGTCAAGCTCCGGATCCGGCGGCAGATCGCTTTCCTGGGGTGGGGGTCATTCAGGACGGATTCAGCAAGGATCTATACTTTGGACATGCTAAAAAAGATCGGGATAGATTGGAACCTGACAGGGCGATTCAGATTCGTAGTACACCTGCCTTCAGATGACCTTAGGCAAGTGCTTGGTGGCGACCGCCATCGTGGTGGCGATACGAGCAGGAGCAGCTGCACCGAAACCATCAGCACCACTCGTCCGCATTCCCCCAATGTCAACGCCACGTGAGGGAATTTGGAGGCTATGTAGGGATTTGGGGGAAATGGGGAAACTTTGGAGATAAGCTAATGGTCGGGAACTACTAATGGCACTATATATATGTTGTATATGGCACACTGTTTGTACATGTCGTTTGTGTTAGGTATTACAATGTCACACACGATTTCCGTGCCAAACCGTGTGAGAAGACAACGTGGGTTAGACACGTTTGCCGTTACATAACCGTACGTGATGTACTACCATGTCCATATAATTGAGTTACAGTGAGATACCATGTAAACAGCCGCTCCGTGGATATCCGTCAAAAAAATAGCCGCTCTACATATAGAGATGGCGGCGGTGGCCTAGGCAGCGGCTATCGGAGAAGAGGTCAATCCTCGGTCGGTGGGCGGTTGCGGCGTCATAGGAGGTCAATCCTCGGTCCGCGGCGGGAAATGGGAGGAGGTCAATCCTCGGTCTGTGGTGGGAAATAGGAGGAGCTCAACCATCGAGGTTGGCGGCGGCGTGATTCGAGCACATCCATCACGATCAATGGCAGGATAGTGGAGGTCGAACTTCATGCGGCAGCCGCACTAAGCTTTGCTCCTCGACCCTGCTGTCTCGTCATGCCGCCGCATCGCTCTTGTCTGTCTGCTGGGTGGAGGTCGCCGCGCGGCTAATTAATTAAGGTATTATTTTCATGAGTTTCTTAATTAAGGTATTCAATTCTAAAGTGTAGTGTTGTACTAGTACTCTGCGTGTAAATTAGCTGGCCATTAATTTTTGTCATTGCACGTCTGGATAACAACATGGAGCGCCCTTAGTAATTATTAAAAAAACCTTGTGATTTATGCACGCATCTCTGGGCAGCAGTTAATCTGTGTATTAATGTTGTTGTTTTGTTTTTAATTACCATTCGTCTGCTGCAGATGGAACGATCTCGATGGATGAAGAATCGGAAAACCGCAGATTTTATCAGTGGCGTGACAGAGTTCATGAATTTGGCTGAAAGTACAAAGAGGAGAATTGGTGATGCGGATTACATCATGTGTCCATGTACTGATTGTGCCAATACAGAGTCACATGAAGTTGCAGATGTCCAGATGCACTTAGTCTCTAGGGGATTCATGGATGGATATACACGTTGGACCAGACACGGTGAAGAGGAGGTCATGGATGAAGATACCCAGCACAACGAGATGCCAAACCCCGATAAGTGTCACATGGATGTTGAATCTAACATCGGGGCAGAGGTGTCAAACTACCAATGGAACACCGGAAAGCCGAAACGCCCACTGGAAAACCAAGACGTCCACACAGATGACAACGATCTTGATATGCCAGATTTTTCTGCTATGATTGTAGATTTTGAGGGCCCGGAAAAGGATATGATTGGGTACAAGGTGCTGCCAACCATTGATGCGGACTCCGAGAAAGAATTGTATCCAGGTTGCAAAAAGAAATATTCAAGGTTGAGTGCCACCCTGGCGCTTCTCAGATTTAAAGAAGCAAACGATCTATCAAAAGAGGGCTTCACAAAGATGTTAGGTCTTTTGAAAGAAATTCTTCCGGAAGATAATGTGCTCCCCAGAAGCACGAATGAAGCTGAAAGTGCAACTATCCCTAGGTGGTTTTGGTAATTCCTAACAACATATAGCTCATTGAGGTAATGCTAAGGACAAAGGATTGGCTCAAGCTCAAAGCTCAAGATTCTACATTTTCTATTTTAGTGATCCAAGATCACATTGAGTCTATAGGAAAAGCCAATACTATCAAGGAGGGATGAGGTGTTGCTTAATGAGGTTCTTGCTCAAAATGCTTAGTGATATGCTCCAAAAACCCTCAACTACTTTCTCACATCCACATATGACCTAAACCAAAATTCAAACTCGGCCCCACCGATTCTTTCTATCCGGCGCCATCGAGTTTCAAATGTCATAGCCACTGCCACAAACCCTAGGCAAATCGGTCTCACCGATAGGGATCTTGGTCTCACCGAGATGGGGTTGTAATCTCTTTGTTTCCCTTTGTAACATTTCGGTCTCACCGAGATGAGCGATCGGTCCCACCAAGATTGCAATGTAAACAATATGTTTTCCCTTTGTAACATTTCGGTCTCACCGAAATGAGCGATCGGTCCCACCGATTTTACCCGACCAACTCTCTGATTAGCTTATTACCAAAGTCGGTCTCACCGAGTTTGTGTAATCGGTCTCACCGAGATTACGTTATGCCCTAACCATAGTCATATCGGTCCTACCGAGTTGCATGTCGGTCCCACCGAAAACCCTAATGGTCACTAGCTTTGCTGAATCGGTCTGACCGAGTTTAATCATTCGGTCCCACCGAGTTTGGAAAGTTATGTGTAACGGTTAGATTTTGTGTGGAGGCTATATATACCCCTCCACCTCCTCTTCATTCGTGGAGAGAGCCATCAGAACAAACCTACACTTCCAACCTATATTTTCTGAGAGAGAACCACCTACACTTGTGTTGAGACCAAGATATTCCATTCCTACCATATGAATCTTGATCTCTATCCTTCCCAAGTTTCTTTCCACTCAAATCTTCTTTCCACCAAATCCATATCCTGTGAGAGAGATTTGAGTGTTGGGGAGACTATCATTTGAAGCACAAGAGCAAGGAGTTCATCATCAACACACCATTTGTTACTTCTTGGAGAGTGGTGTCTCCTAGATTGGCTAGGTGTCACTTGGGAGCCTCCGACAAGATTGTGGAGTTGAACCAAGGAGTTTGTAAGGGCAAGGAGATCGCCTACTTAGTGAAGATCTACCGCTAGTGAGGCAAGTCCTTCGTGGGCGATGGCCATGGTGGGATAGACAAGGTTGCTTCTTCGTGGACCCTTTGTGGGTGGAGCCCTCCGTGGACTCGCGCAACCATTACCCTTCGTGGGTTGAAGTCTCCATCAACGTGGATGTACGATAGCACCACCTATCGGAACCATGACAAAAACATCTATGTCTCCAATTGCGTTTGAATCCTACAAACCCTTCCCTTTACATTCTTGCGAGTTACATCCTTTACTTTCCGCTGCTCATATACTCTATGCATGCTTTCTTGAATTGTGTTAAGATTTCTTGACTTGTCCAAAGTTGCTAAAATCTTCCAAGAACTAAAATTGGGAAAAGGATAGATTTTTATTTGGTCAAGTAGTCTAATCACCCCCCCCCCTCTAGACATACTTTCGATCCTACAGAAGCAAAGAAAATTGATTGCCCATTGGAACTTGAAGTATAGAAGATACACGCTTGTGTGAATGATTGTATATTGTACCGTGGTGAGTACAAAGATTTTCGTGCATGTCCCACATGCAAGCATGCATGATACAAGCGCAGGAGAGCAAAGGACAAGTATAAATTGGACGACGAGATCAAGACAGGAATCCCGTTCAAGGTTGTTTGGTACTTGCCTTTAATTCCAAGGTTGAGGCGTTTGTTTGCAAACCCTAGAGTGGCAAAGAGGTTGCAGTGGCATCATGATGAGCGAATTGCGAATAGGTTTATGAGGCACCTGAAAGATGGGGCTCCGTGGGAATTAATCGACAACAAGTTTGAAATATTTGCCAAGGATCCTAGAAGTATAAGGCTCGGGGAGTGTACTGACGGAATGAATCCTTTTGGCGATATGAGCACCAACCACAGCACATGGCCGGTGCTTCTGTGCATATATAACATAGCTCCTTGGTTGTGTATGAAGAAAAGTACATTATGATGTCAATGATTATCCAAGGCCCGAAGCAACCTAGAAATGACATCGACATTTACTTTCATCTACTGGTAGAAGAACTGCTGACAGTGTGGATAGATGCGCCTACTGGAAAATGTTATGATGCTTACAGAAAGGAGATTTTCGATCTACATGCGATGCTGGTGCACATCATTCAAGATATGTCGGCATTAGGCAACACATCGGGGCAAAAAACAAGGGGAGATATAGGGTGTGTCACATGCATGGATTGGACAGCTACCAGAAGACTTCCCAACTCGTGCAAAACAGTGTATTCGCGTCATCTTAGGTTCTTATGGAAAAATCACCCATACCGAAAGATGAAAGCTAAATTTGATGGTACGGCAGAGGCAGCTGAGGTCCATAGACCCTATGAAGGGGAGGTGATCCACAACATGGCTAAAAAAATTAATGTTGTGCTTGGCAAGAACCACCCTTTGACGGTGAAATTAACACCCAAGGATCAAGTGTTTAAGAAGAAATCGGTGTTCTGGAAATTACCTTACTGGGAGATTCTACGTGTACGTCACTGCATCGATGTCATGCACGTAGAGAAGAACATATGTGAAAGCATCCTTGGTACTCTGCTCAAGATTAAAGGTAAAAGAAAGGATGGTGACGGTTCACGGCTCGATATGCTTGCTGATCAATCACAACGCAAGAGTGAAGCAGAAGATGAGCACAAATTCATCAAAGCTCGCCAGAGTTACAATTTCAGTACAAAAGAAGCAACACAGTTCTTCACCTATTTGTTGTCTGTTAAGACACCCTCTTCCTACTGCGCAAACATCAGAAGTCTCATGGATGTGAGCTCAGGTAAAATGAATTTGGGACACATGAAGTCACATGATTGCCACGTAATGTTGACACAAATCCTCCCGGTGGCCATTGCCACCTCTTGAGCATGCGTTGGTTTTCCCTTGAAGAGGAAGGGTGATGCAGCAAAGCAGCGTAAGTATTTCCCTCAGTTTTTGAGAACCAAGGTATCAATACAGTAGGAGACCACGCGCGAGGCACCTCATACCTACACAAACAAATAAGAACCTCGCAACCAACGCGATAAAGGGTTTATCCATCCCTTCATTGGCACTTGCAAGAGTGAGATCTGATAGAGATAATAATAATAAGATAAATATTTTTGGTATTTTTATGATATAAATTGAAAGTAAAGATTGCAAAATAAAATAGATTGGAAACTTGTATGATGGAAAATAGACCCGGGGGCCATAGGTTTCACTAGTGGCTTCTCTCAAGATAGCATAGTATTACGGTGGGTGAACAAATTACTGTCGAGCAATTAATAGAATTGAGCATAGTTATGAGAATATCTAGGTATGATCATGTATATAGGCATCACGTCCGTGACAAGTAGACCGACTCCTTCCTGCATCTACTACTATTACTCCACACATCGACCGCTACCCAGCATGCATCTAGAGTATTAAGTTCATAAGAACGGAGTAACGCTTTAAGCAAGATGACATGATGTAGAGGGATAAACTCATGCAATATGATATAAACCCCATCTTTTTATCCTCGATGGCAACAATACAATACATGTTGTTTCCCCTACTATCACTGGGATCGAGCACCGCAAGATTGAACCCAAAGCTAAGCACTTCTCCCATTGCAAGAAAGATCAATCTAGTAGGCCAAACCAAACTGATAATTCGAAGAGACTTGCAAAGGTAACCAATCATACATAAAAGAATTCAAAGAACATTCAAATATTGTTCATAGATAATCTTGATCATAAACCCACAATTCATTGGATCTCGATGAACACACCGCAAAAGAAGTTACATCGAATAGATCTCCAAGAGAATCGAGGAGAACTTTGTATTGAGATCCAAAGAGAGAGAAGAAGCCATCTAGCTAATAACTATGGACCCGAAGGTCTGAGGTAAACTACTCACACATCATCGGAGAGGCTATGGTGTTGATGTAGAAGCTCTCCGTGATCAATGCCCCCTCCGGCGGAGCACCGGAAAAGGCCCCAAGATGGGATCTCACGGGTACAGAAGGTTGTGGCAGTGGAATTAGGTTTTCGTGGTGCTCTCCGATTTTTCAGGGTACGTAGGTATATATAGGAGGAAGAAGTAGGTCGGTGGAGCCATGAGGGGCCCACAAGGGTGGAGGGCGTGCCCAGGGGGTAGGCGCGCCCCCCTGCCTCGTGGCTTCCTCATTGGTTGCTTGAGGTCCACTCCAAGTCCTTTGGATCACGTTTGTTCCAAAAATCACGCTCCCGAAGGTTTCATTCCGTTTCGACTCCGTTTGATATTCTTTTTCTGCGAAACACTGAAATAGGCAAAAAAACAACAATTTGGGTTGGGCCTCTGGTTAATAGGTTAGTCCCAAAAATAATATAAAATTGTATAAATAAGCTCACTAAACATCCAAAACAGAATATATAATAGCATGGAACAATCAAAAATTATAGATACATTGGAGACGTATCAAGCATCCCCAAGCTTAATTCCTGCTCGTCCTCGAGTAGGTAAATGATAAAAACAGAATTTTTGATGTGGAATGCTTCCTAACATATTTCTCAATGTAATTTTCTTTACTATGGCATGAATGTTCAGATCCGAAAGATTCAATATAAAAGTTTAATATTGACATAAAAATAATAATACTTCAAGCATACCAACTAAGCAATCATGTATTCTCAAAATAACATGGCCAAAGATAGTTATCCCTACAAAATCATATAGTCTGGCTATGATTTATCTTCATCACACAAAATATTAAATCATGCACAACCCCAATGACAAGCCAAGCAATTGTTTCATACTTTTGATGTTGTCAAACTTTTTCAACTTTCACGCAATAGATGAGCGTGAGCCATGGACATAGCACTATAGGTGGAATAGAATGGTGATTGTGGAGAAGACAAAAAGGAGAAGATAGTCTCACATCAAGTAGGTGTATCAGCGGGCTATGGAGATGCCCATCAATAGATATCAATGTGAGTGAGTAGGGATTTCCATGCAACGGATGCACTAGAGCTATAAGTGTATGAAAGCTCAACAAAAGAAACTAAGTGGGTGTGCATCCAACTTGCTTGCTCACGAAGACCTAAGGAAATTTGAGGAAGCCCATCATTGGAATATACAAGCCAAGTTCTCTCTATCATGAAGATCGTGGTGCTACTTTGAAGCACAAGTGTGGAATAAGGATAGTAACATTGTCCCTTCTCTCTTTTTATCTCATTTTTTAATTGGGCCTTCTTTATTTTTTTTCTTTTGGCCTCTTTTCTTTTCTTTTTTTTCGTCCGGAGTCTCATCCCGACTTGTGGGGGAATCATAGTCTCCATCATCCTTTCCTCACTGGGATAATGCTCAAATAAAGATGATCATCACACTTCTTTTTACTTACAACTCAATACTTAGAAAAAATATGACTCCATGTGAATGCCTCCGGCAATGTACCAGGATATGCAATGAATCAAGAGTGACATGTATGAAAAATTATGAATGGTGGCTTTTCCACAAATACGATGTCAACTACATGATCATGCATGGCAAAATGACAATGATGAAGCGTATCATAACAAATGGAACGGTGGAAAGTTGCATGGCAATATGTCTCGGAATGGCTATGGAAATGCCATAATAGGTAGGTATGGTGGCTGTTTTGAGGAAGGTATATGGTGGGTGTATGATACCGGTGAAAAGTCTGCGGTAATAGAGAGGCTAGCAAATGTGGAAGGGTGAAAGTGCGTATAATCCATGGACTCAACATTAGTCATAAAGAACTCACATACTTATTGCAAAAATCTATTAGTTATCGAAACAAAGTACTACGTGCGTGCTCCTAGGGGGGTAGATTGGTAGGAAAAGACCATTGCTCGTCCCCTACCGCCACTCATAAGGAAGACAATCAATAAATAAATCATGCTCCGACTTCATCACATAACAGTTCACCATACGTGCATGCTACGAGAATCACAAACTTCAACACAAGTATTTCTCAAATTCACAACTACTCAACTAGCATGACTCTAATATCACCATCTCCATATCTCAAAACAATTATCAAGTATCAAACTTCTCATAGTATTCAATGCACTTATATGAAAGTTTTTATTATGCCTAAAAGAAATTACCATGCTGTTCTAAAGGACTCTCAAAATAATATAAGTGAAGCATAAGAGATCAATTATTTCTATAAAATAAAACCACCACCGTGCTTTAAAAGGTATAAGTGAAGCACTAGAGCAAAAACTATATAGCACAAAAGATATAAGTGAAGCACATAGAGTATTCTAATAAATTCCGATTCATGTGTGTCTCTCTCAAAAGGTGTATACAGTAAGGATGATTGTGGTAAACTAAAAAGCAAAGACTCAAATCATACAAGACGCTCCAAGCAAAACACATATCATGTGGTGAATAAAAATATAGCTCCAAGTAAAGTTACCGATGAACGAAGACAAAAAAGGGGATGCCTTCCGGGGCATCCCCAAGCTTAGGCTTTTCGGTGTCCTTGGATTTTACCTTTGGGTGACTTGGGAATCCCCAAGCTTAGGCTCTTGCCACTCCTTGTTCCATAATCCATCAAATCTTTACCCAAAACTTGAAAATTTCACAACACAAAACTTAACAGAAAATCTCGTGAGCTGCGTTAGCGAAAGAAAACAAAACACCACTTCAAGGTACTGTAATGAACTCATTCTTTATTTATATTGGTGTTAAACCTACTGTATTCCAACTTTTCTATGGTTTATAAACTCCATTACTAGCCATAGATTCATCAAAATAAGCAAACAACACACGAAAAACAGAATCTGTCAAGAACAGAACAGTCTGTAGTAATATGTATCAAACGCATACTTATGGAACCCCAAAAATTCTAAAATAAATTTCTGGACGTGTGTAATTTATCTATTAATCATCTGCAAAAATAATTAACAAAATATCACTCTCCAGTAAAAAGTTGTAGCTAATCTCGTGAGCGCTAAAGTTTCTGTTTTTTACAGCAAGATCAAAAAGACTTTCCCCAAGTCTTCCCAGCGGTTCTACTTGGCACAAACACTAATTAAACACAAAAAACACAAGAAAAACAGAGGCTAGATAAATTATTTATTAAATAACAGCAAGGAAAAATATTGGTTTGTCTCCCAACAAGCGCTTTTCTTTAAAACCTTATAGCTAGGCATAAGATTTCAACGATGCTCACGTGAAAGACAAGAATTGAAGCACAAAGAGAGCATCATAAAACACGTCAAAAACACATCTAAGTCTAACATACTTCCTATGCATAGGCATCTTATAGGCAAACAAATTATCAAGGCAAGAAAAAACTAGCATATGCAAGGAAGCAGAAAGAAACAATAGCAATCTCAACATAACGAGAGGTAATTTAGTAACATGAAAATTTCTACAACCATATTTTCCTCTCTCATAATAATTACATGTAGGATCATAAGCAAATTCAACAATATAGCTATCACAAAACATATTCTTAACACGATCCACATGTATGCAAAGTTGACACTCTTCCGAAATATTGGGATTAACATTAGCTAAAGTCATGACCTCTCCAAACCCACTTTTATCAAAAACTTCATAAGATTGAACATTCTCCAAATATGTGGGATCTAAAGTTGACACTCTTCCAAACCCACTTTCAATATTATTTCAAACATTATTATCAATCTCATATTCATCATGGGGCTTAAATAAATTTGTGGCTTAAATAAATTTTCAAGATCATAAGAAGAATCACCCCAATCATGATCATTGCAACAAATAGTAGTCATAGCAAAACTAGCATCCCCAAGCTTACGGTTTTGCATATTACAAGCAAAATTTACATTAATAGAATTTATACTATCATCATTGCAATCATGCTTTCTATTCAAAAATCCATCGTGAATCACTCCATAAAGTACTTCATCACAATTTTCATATTCACGAATTTCAAGCAAAACTTCATAAAGATAATCTAGTGCACAAAACTCACTAGCAATTGGTTCATCATAATTGGATCTCTTAAAAATATTAGCAAGCGGATGAGGATCCATAGATCTTGGATTCTCCGTTTAGAAATAAATAAACAACTATTCGAACCAACGAGCAAACGAGCCAAGTAAGACATCAAAGCAAATGGAAAGACAAACAGAAGAAGGGCGAATAAAATAGCGAGGGTGAAGTGGGGGAGAGAAAAACGAGAGGCAAATGGCAAATAATGTAATGCGAAGGGTAAGAGTTGTGATGGGTAGTTGGTATGTCTTGACTTGGCGTAGATATCCCCGGCAACGGCACCACAAATCCTTCTTGCTACCTCTTGAGCATGTGTTGGTTTTCCCTTGAAGAGGAAAGGGTGATGCAGCAAAGCAGCGTAAGTATTTCCCTTAGTTTTTGAGAACCAAGGTATCAATCCAGTAGGAGACTGTCGGTGTTAAAACCGGCGGATCTCGGGTAGGGGGTCCCGAACTGTGCGTCTAGGCGGATGGTAACAGGAGGCAGGGGACACGATGTTTTACCTAGGTTCGGGCCCTCTTGATGGAGGTAAAACCCTACGTCCTGCTTGATTAATATTGATGATATGGGTAGTACAAGAGTAGATCTACCACGAGATCAGAGAGGCTAAACCCTAGAAGGTAGCCTATGGTATGATTGTTGTTCGTCCTGCGGACTAAAACCCTCTGGTTTATATAGACACCGGAGAGGGATAGGGTTACACAGAGTCGGTTACAATGGTAGGAGATCTACATATCCGTATCTCCAAGCTTGCCTTCCACGCCAAGGAAAGTCCCTTCCGGACACGGGACGAAGTCTTCAATCTTGTATCTTCATACTCCAGGAGTTCGGCCGAAGGTATAGTCCGGCTATCCGGACACCCCCTAATCCAGGACTCCCTCAGTAGCCCCTGAACCAGGCTTCAATGACGATGAGTCCGGCGCGCAGATTGTCTTCGACATTGCAAGGCGGGTTCCTCCTCCAAGTACTTCACAGAAGATTTCGAACACATGGATAGTGTCCGTCTCTGCAAAATAATTTTCCACATACTGCCATAGAGAGAATAATATTTACAAAAATCTAATCTGCTGATGTATTCCGTAGCGTGACATCACACCACGGCCAAGTCTTTGTTCGAATCATTTTACTGTCCCACCTCAGCGCGTTTAGCGAGGCGGTTTCCTTGGCACGTCTTTTCAAAGCAGAGATCGTGTCCCCTTATTCCGGGATTCTCATCAATACGGGTGTGGGTAACCCAGTCGTACCCGTTGGTATGTTTTCTCGATCAAAGGTGAGTCCCAAACGGTCACAGGGAGGGCCCTTGGTATTCAACCTCTTATAAAGAGACCAAGGCCTTACTCCTTTCTTTCAATCTCAAACGAGTTCGCCCTTCGCCTCGAGTTCCAACACCCAAGGCTCCAGATTTCAGGCGCTTCGGACCTTCGACAATGTCCGGATCCGACCTTCGAGGCCGATGGATGCCCTCCTCCGTCACGGAGGAGGACGTGCTGAAGTTGAGAGAGGCCAGGTTCTTGACCGGCGAAATCTGGCATAGGCTGCCTGCTCAAGGGCAGGTCATTCCCACTCCCAAGCCTGCTGAGAGTGTGGTGTTCATGTCTCACTTCCTTCGGGGGCTAGGTTTCCTGACGGATCCCTTCATGAGGGGGCTCATGTTTTATTATGGGCTGGAATTTCACGACTTAGCTCTGGAGTCCATCCTCCATATTTCCTCATTCATCGTCGTGTGTGAAGCCTTCCTCCGTATTACTCCTCACTTCGGACTACGGCTCAAGACCTTCAAAGTAGAGCCGAAGATGATCGAGGGACGGCACGCGGAGTGCGGAGGTGCTTTTATAAGCAAGAATGCTGGGTCTCCATGGCCCGAGGGTTCTTTTCAAGAGGAGTCTAGCTTATGGCAACGAGAGTGGTTTTACATCACTGCTTCCAGAGCACCAAGTGGGTGGCACCACCTGCCTTCCGCTCGGGTCCCCCACCACAGCTAGTGTCATGGGTCAATAAAGGACTGGACTGGAGGCCGTCCAAGGACGTGCCTTTGTTGCAGGGCCGCATTCGAGATCTCCTAGAAAGAGATATCAGTCTGGTCGCGGTGACACAGGTTATGTTGATTCACCGAGCTCTGCCCTGCAAACGTCGCCCCCTCCGCCTGTGGGAGTTCAATCCGGAGGGACCACGAGCTCTCCAACATTTTATGGGCGCGATGCCCGTTGAGATGTACAAATTGTTCTTCGGATCACAAGCAATGTGTCCGGACTTGACCGAGGACGCAGGTCTGAGCTACAACCGCCCGGATACTCAAGTAAGTAGCCATGTGCCCGGACTCGCAATCCGCATATTTATCATAAAATTGCCCTTAAAAGAGATGTCCTTTAAACAGGAGTGGATAGCGAAAGCAAAGCTAATCAGGTGTCCGGCCCCCCTCCCCGAGACCACGCCGGGTCCCGTGCTAGTCAGGATGTTGGAGGTTGTGCCTTCGGAGGAAAGCGAGGGAGGGGAAAAGGAAGCTACGGCCTCCTCGAAGGAGGCTGTTTGGAAGGGAGAAATCGAAAATTCCTCTCCTCAGGGGAAGAAGAGGACCGCCTCTAAAGACCCGGAGACCATGGCCTCAAAGCGGGGGAAGAAATCTTCGCCAGAGGGTCCTGTGCTGGGGGATACTTCGGCCGAATTATGCCCTCACGGGGATCAGCCCTCCACCGAGCCGTAAGTAGAGAGGAGTTTTCTTTTTAGGAAATGAGAGAAATCCTTGCTTTATATCTGAGAAAAGTAATCGAAAATTTACCTTGTAGCTCGGACCTTAGCCCTTCTCAGCAGAGCTCGTCTTCGGGGGATCTTCTTCCGGAGATGATGGAGAGCGGAACGCCTCCCCCCTGCCGTACCGCCTTGCGAGGCGGGCGACCCTAATGTATCGTCGCGGAGGGTTTGGTAGTCATATGGCCCCCCAAAGCCCTCCGCGTCCGGCCTTCGAAAAGGGCCATCGGATGAGTCCGGCACCGTCTGGTGCACGGTCGGAGGAGCTGAAGGATCTGCTAGGGCGAGCATCTATCTCAGAGGAGCACCGTGCATTGATGGGTACGGTGGTTGAGAGGATTTCATCCGCGGGGAGCGGATTGCACGAGGCCGTCAGGAGTTTACTGACAGGTTTTGAGGTACGTGAAATAATGTACCCTTTTTGGACAGTTGCGCATAAATAAGATGCGCTCTGTGTAGATAGTAGCCCCTGAGACTCTGTGCGTTGTCAAAAGTGACGGCGCGCAGAGGATCATAATCCCAGGTATAATCTGCCGCCTTCATACGTAGGTGGCGAAGTGTCGGGTGGCCAGCCGGACTGATGAATTTGCCAAGCTAAAGCGGCAACTTGACGTGGCAGATGCCGACATCGCGCTTGTCAACAAGCGGCTTGACGAGGCACAAGGTATGTAATTACTCCGGCGGCACCTGGTAAGAGGAGCTTTATGCCAGTATCTTACAATGTGTGCGCTTGATACAGATGGTGCTGCTGCCATGGAGAATCTTCGGGCGGAACTTGCACAAGCCAAGGAGCAAGCCAGAAAAAGTGATGCGGCTGCCGGAAAGGCAATTGAAGAGCTGAAAGCCGAACAGGCTGCTCTCTGCCGAAGCAAGAAGGAAATGGCCGAGATGGCTGTGAAGCTGAAGAGCGCTGCTGACCGTTGCAAGCTTCTTGAAAAATAAGATCAGGCGGAACAGACGGACCTGGAGAAGGCCGTTGCCGATGCCAAGGATGCTCGCTCTGCGATGAGAGCTATGAAGGAGGAGCTGCGTCAGGCCAGAGAGATCGCGGCTGGAAAGCCCTTTATGCTGCGGAGGAAGTTCTGTGATCCTAAACATGCTCCGTTAAACTGGATGTGGAGTACGGCGGACACCTATCTGGATTTGGCAGCGAGTGCCGCAGATGCGGCCGAACACTTCCGAGATCAAGAAGATCGTGAAGTGGAAAAGCTCTTTTGGTCGCAGTTCCACAATCCAGAGCGTCCACTGTCATTAGCCGATCGTTTGTCCGAATGGGCCGAGCTAAAAAGGTTGTCCGGACTCGCCATGAAGTATGTCATGAGTCATCTGTGGCCAGAGATGCCAGAGCCGAAAAGTTATTTCAACTTGGTGTAGCATTTCCTTGGTGCGGCGCCGCATATCAATGTGATGAAGAGGTTAGCGTGCATAGAGGGTGCGCGGATGGCTCTTGCCCGTGTCAAGACATACTGGGCGGAAATGGAGGCCGCCGCTGTTGCATCCCCAGACTCGGATGGAAGCCGAGTACCTGCCGAGCACTATTTTCAGGAAGTTCTGCAAGGCGCTCGTTTAATAGAGACGCAGTGCTCGAAGGATACTATATTCAAATAGCATATATTATTGTAAAACAATATTTTGATAAATTGTAGAAGCTTTTTATACTTGTGCCTGCAAGTATTATAATACCTCTTGTGCGGCCGTGTAACATATATGTATATATAATCTGAAAGATGGCAATCGTCGGCTTCAGCCCCCACGCACATAATGCGGGGGTGTTCGCAGAAGGCGCATTTTCACACTTGATCCAACGTCTTGGTCCTACAAAGGAGGTGATAGCGCAGCGAACTAGGCAATCGGACTATGATGCTTTATCACTTTCACTTAGCCATAGGAGTTTGACAGTGAGGCTACTTATATAGCCCCTGGTGGCGCCTGCGCTTGCCCGAACTCGGGGCGCGTATGTGCTTGGCCAGGAAGCGGCCCTTCGTTAATGCGGAGGAATCCTAAAGATTCCGGTAAGTCATCGAGTGGTTGACCAGTCTCACGCTATATCATGACAGTCAGTTTTCGGCTTTCTCTACTGAGGTGCTCGCCTGGCCGAACCGGGGCACAATCGCAGTAGTTCTCCTGGTGCCGCATTAGCTGATAGAGCGGAACGTAAGGTAGCAAAACACAGGAGCCGGGAAAACCCAACATTTGACCAAAGACATGATTCGGAGCTGATGCATATAAGGCCAAACTCGCGACGCCGAACACTCCCTAAGGTATTCGGTCTTTATGAGGGCGGGCGGGATAACGCCCTTAGTAATAAGCCCCTAGTGTCCAGGTACCCGCAAAAACTCTGACGTGGCCACATGCCAAAACGCCAGCCTCCTCCTTGGTTATACCAGGAAACCAGGGGTTGTGTATCAACAAGAGACAGTAAGAAAGGTTTACGCAGGGTCTTAATCTGAAAAGAATCCTTGGAACAGGTCCCTGCTGCACGTCTGTGCCTGTGTCTCCGTTGTGCCGTATCCTGGACGGGCGTAGCACGGTGTTCATCTGTAAAAGAGAGGAACTTAGTTGAAGAGAGATCATGCCGAACATAAGTTATACTAAATAAACAAAGTATAAATCGAAATGGGTAAAATTGAGCTTTATTGTCTCTTGTTTTATATGCACGGAGCCCCTAGTACAGGGGTATACGGCTATTAAGCCTTTATCAATTGTATGTTTATGCCAGACTCGTCTAGCCATGTCCGTGGTCTTGACGACCTGTTTAGGTGCTTTGGCTGGTGAAGCCGCTTTATTGTGGGGCTGTCAAGGCAGCAGCACTGTCTTCCGCGCGGGAGGAACACTCAATGTTTTCCCTTTAATGAGATGATGCCTCGTGGAACGGGCATCTTAAGCGTAAGAGATGCATAATGCGGTATTGCGTTAAAGCGGGCGAAAGCTTCGCGTCCCAACAGTGCTTGATAGCTACTTGAGAATGGGGCGATGTGGAAAGTTAGCTGTTCGTGACGGAAGTTATCAGGGGAGCCAAACATAACTTCTAGCCGGAGAGAACCCATGCAACGGGCATCCGGGCCTGGCGTTACCCCCTTGAAAGGAGGTTTTGCTATGGCGAATTTTTGTTGGGTCTATCCCCATGTTGCGGATTGTGTCCTGGTATAACAGGTTTAGGCCGCTGCCGCCGTCCATCAGGACATTTGTAAAGTGGAGTCCGCCGATTATTGGATCTAATACCAAGGCATTCCAGCCTGCGTTATGGATACTTCCAGAGTAATCCCGATGGTTGAAGGTGATCGGTTTTAACAACCATTGGCGAGACTCCTTTGGGATAGGCCGTATGGCGCGTATCTCTATTGGCGCCATTCTGTTCGTCACGTGAAGTAAGTTTACTGTTTTGACTTCTTGTGGGAAATCCTTTTGTCTCCTGGTGCTCTGCGTGTGGGGTTCGTCATCGTTCTCACTTGGTGTGTCGAGCCCCTTGTGTTCGGCGTTGAGTTTGCCAGATTGCTTGAAAACCCAACAATCTCTGTGGGTATGGTTCGCAGGCTTCCCGGGAGTACTATGTATTTGACATATCTTGTCCAAGATTTTGTTTAAGTTGGATAGCTCGTCCCTGTTATCCTTGAGGGGCGGCTTTCTCTGATTCTGCCGCGAGCTTTTGAATCTGGCGTTGACCGCCGTGCTCTTTGGGCTGTTTCCCTTATTCCGGCGCTGGTCCTTGCTGCATCGGGGTTTTCCGTTTCCATCCCTAACTTCGGATGTACTTGGGTCGCTGGTGCTACATCTTGCCAACCAGCTGTCCTCTCCTGCGCAAAAGCGGGTCATGAGGCTTGTTAATGCGGCCATTGTTCTTGGCTTTTCTTGGCCGAGGTGTCTGGCGAGCCATTCGTCTCGAACGTTATGCTTAAAAGCTGTTAGGGCTTCGGCGTCCGGACAGTCGACTATCTGATTCTTTTTAGTAAGAAATCTGTTCCAGAATTTCCGGGCTGACTCTCCGGGCTGTTGAGTTATGTGACTGAGATTGTCTGCATCCGGAGGGCGGACATAGGTCCCTTGAAAATTTGCCCGGAAAGCATCCTCAAGCTCTTCCCAACTTCCAATGGTGTTTTCGGGAAGGCTTTTGAGCCAATGCCGGGCTGGCCCTTTAAGCTTGAGGGGTAAGTATTTTATGGCGTGGAGGTCATCTCCTCTGGCCATGTGTATGTGGAGGATATAATCCTCGATCCAGACCCCAGGGTCTGTTGTTCCGTCGTACGCCTCTATGTTTACGGGCTTGAATCCCGCTGGAAATTCATGGTCCAGCACCTCATTGGTGAAACGTAGGGGGTGTGCGGCACCCCTGTATTTGGGTGTGCCGTGATGTTCGGATATTTGTTGTGTTGCATTGCTTACTAGAGCTTGCTTTGTTGGCCCGTAGATAGATCTGGTTGAGCCATCTTTTTTATGCGAATCCTTTGGTCGATCGCCTGCCGGCTTGTGTGCGGCGCCGCTTGCCGCTCCATGCTGGCCATGCGGTCATCTATCTGACCGGGTGGCTTTCCTATTTTTTGACTGCGGGGGCTCTAAGGCCTCCTCGTCAAATTCAGGCAGTAGCTTTCACTTTGGATAGCTTTTTGTGCAGCGACTGCCGCCATATTTGTCTGCGGTGTTGCATACTTTGCTCCATCTGATTCTGAGTGCATCTTCCGCAGTTTTGAGATTCCGCTTCTGCTTTTTCAGGCTACGCGCAGTGGTGACGAGCCTTTTGTGGAGGTTCTTCTGCTCCATGAGCCTATCTGGCGTAAGGTCGTCCGGACTGTTGTTTTCGCCGGGGATGGGGTGTTCGGTTTGTTTATCCAAGTTGCCCTGTTCGGACAGTTGCTCGAAGGCATGTTCGTCGTCCGCCGGCTCGTCCTGCTCTATGGCTGGGTCTGTATGGCTGCTGTCTCTGTCGAGGAAGGGCTTGGAGCGGCGCTTACATCGCCTCTTTGATTGCTTTTCGAGTGAACGATCCCTCGTTGCATCCATGTGTTCCTCGTCGTCGCTTCCTTTGGGTGTGTCCACCATGTATACATCATGAGATGAGGTGGTTGTCCAGTGCCTTATAGGCGTTGGTTCATGTCCACCTCCTACATCGTCGTCCATACCGTCAATGTCTTCGCAGTCGAAGTCGAGCACGTCGTTTAAATTATCGACAGTGGCTACGAAGTGGGTGGTGGGTGGGCATCGAATTTCTTCGTCGTCCACATCCCAATCCTGCCGGTCATAATCCAGCCAGGATTCTCCTGACAAAGAGAGAGACCTGAGTGAATTTAGAATGTCGCCGAAGGGCGAGTGCTGAAAGATGTTTGCGGCGGTGAACTCCATGATCGGCGCCCAATCGGATTCAATCGGTAGGGGCGCGGAGGGCTCGGAGTCCGGAGAGGAGTCCGGCACCTTGGAGTCACGGGCTTCGCAGAGGACAAGGCTGGTGTTCGGCTTGATCGCCGTAGAGATTGCAGCCCCCGAGGAGGTTTCTAACCACCCATCCTCGATTGGTGTGATCGGCTCCGAGCTAGGGGTCGGAGCGGACACAGGTGCGGCCTCCAGGGCACTGTTCGGCGGCAGAGCTAGATCATGCCCATCGTGACAGTGCGGCGCGCTCGGCTGTGGCTCGAATTCGTCGAAGATAAAGTCTCTGCGGATGTCGGTCATGTAGTTCAAACTTCCAAATCTGACCTGATGGCCAGGGGCATAGCTTTCGATCTGCTCCAGATGACCAAGCGAATTGGCCTGCAGTGCAAAGCCGCCAAATACGAAGATCTATCCAGGGAGAAAAGTCTCACCCTGGATCGAATCGCTGTTGATGATCGGAGAAGCCATCGGGCCTAAAAGTGACGACACAGAGGAACTCTCAATGAAAGCACCAATGTCGGTGTCAAAACCGGCGGATCTCGGGTAGGGGGTCCCGAACTGTGCGTCTAGGCGGATGGTACCAGGAGGCAGGGGACACGATGTTTTACCCAGGTTCAGGCCCTCTTGATGGAGGTAAAACCCTACGTCCTTCTTGATTAATATTGATGATATGGGTAGTACAAGAGTAGATCTACCATGAGATCAAAGAGGCTAAACCCTAGAAGCTAGCCTATGGTATGATTGTTGTTCGTCCTACGGACTAAAACCCTCCAGTTTATATAGACACCAGAGAGGGCTAGGGTTACACAGAGTCGGTTACAATGGTAGGAGATCTACATATCCGTATCGCCAAGCTTGCCTTCCATGCCAAGGAAAGTCCCTTCCGGACACGGGACGAAGTCTTCAATCTTGTATCTTCATAGTCCAGGAGTCTGGCCGAAGGTATAGTCCGGCTATCCAGACACCCCCTAATCCAGGACTCCCTCAGAGACCACGCACGAGTCACCTCATACCTACACAAACAAATAAGAACCTCGCAACCAACGCGAGAAAGGGGTTGTCAATCCCTTCACGACCACTTAAAAGAGTGAGATCTAATAGAGATAATAATAATAATAATAAGATAAATATTTTTGGTATTTTTATGATATAAATTGAAAGTAAAGATTGCAAAATAAAATAGATTGGAAACTTGTATGATGGAAAATAGACCCGGGGGCCATAGGTTTCACTAGTGGCTTCTCTCAAGATAGCATAAGTATTACGGTGGGTGAACAAATTACTGTCGAGAAATTGATAGAATTGAGCATAGTTATGAGAATATCTAGGTATGATCATGTATATAGGCATCACGTCCGTGACAACTAGACAGAATCCTGCCTGCATCTACTACTATTACTCCACACATCGACCGCTATCCAGCATGCATCTAGACTATTAAGTTCATAAGAACGGAGTAACGCTGTAAGCAAGATAACATGATGTTGAGGGATAAACTCATTCAATATGATATAAACCCCATCATTTTATCCTCGATGGCAACAATAAAATACATGTCGTTTCCCCTACTGTCATTGGTATCGAGCACCGCAAGATTGAACCCAAAGCTAAGCACTTCTCCCATTGCGAGAAAGATCAATCTAGTAGGCCAAACCAAACTGATAATTCGAAGAGACTTGCAAAGATAACCAATCATACATAAAAGAATTCACAGAAGATTCAAATATTGTTCATAGATAATCTTGATCATAAACCCACAATTCCTCAGATCTCGACAAACACACCGCAAAAGAAGATTACATCAAATAGATCTCCAAGAGAATCGAGGAGAACTTTGTATTGAGATCCAAAGAGAGAGATGAAGGCATCTAGCTAATAACTATGGACCCGAAGGTCTGAGGTAAACTACTCACAGGTCATCGGAGAGGCTATGGTGTTGATGTAGAAGCCCTCCATGATCAATGCCCCCTCCGACGGAGCGCCGGAAAAGGCCCCAAGATGGGATATCACGGGTACAGAAGGTTGCGGCGGTGGAATTAGGTTTTCGTGGTGCTCTCCGATGTTTTCAGGGTACGTAGGTATATATAGGAGGAAGAAGTAGGTCGGTGGAGCCACGAGGGGTCCATGAGGGTGGAGGGCGTGCCCAGGGGGTAGGCGCGCCCCCTGCCTCGTGGCTTCCTCGTTGGTTGCTTGACATCCACTCCAAGTCCTCTGGATCACGTTTGTTCCAAAAATCACGCTCCTGAAGGTTTCATTCCATTTGGACTCCGTTTGATATTCTTTTTCCACGAAACACTGAAATAGGCAAAAAAACAGCAATTTGGGCTGGACCTCCGGTTAATAGGTTAGTCCCAAAAATAATATAAAAGTGTATAAATAAGCCCATTAATCATCCAAACCAGAATATATATAATAGCATGGAACAATCAAAAATTATAGATACGTTGGAGACGTATGAGCCATCAGGAATCTGATGGACAAAGATATAAGAAACACACTCATTGACCTATGTGATTTCTTCAACCAACTATGGCAGAAAGTTGTAAATCCTGAAGAGTAGGATTATATGCAAGATGATATTGCAAGAATATTGTCCAACCTAGAGATGTTTTTCCCACCGTCATTCTTTGATGTCATGGTCCACCTCACTTTGCACCTTGTCGATAAGATAAACTATTGTGGTCCTGTGTTTCTTCGCAACATGTATCTGAAAGGATCGAGAAGAGGTGTCTAGAGGGGGGGTGATTAGACACTAAGTGCTAAAAGTTGCAGTTTTTAATTTCTTTAAGTTGAAGTGGAGTTTTGGCACAAGTTTAACAATCACAATACATATCAAGCAAGCATGCAAAGAGTATATGAGCAGCGGAAAGTAAAGCATGCAACTTATAAGAATGTAAAGAGATGGGATTGGAGTGTGCAAATGCAATTTGGAGACACGGAGATTTTTGAGACGTGGTTCCGATAGGTGGTGCTATCGTACATCCACGTTGATGGAGACTTCAACCCACAAAGGGTAACGGCTGCGCGAGTCCACGGAGGGCTCCACGCACGAAGGGTCCTCGAAGAAGCAACCTTGTCTATCCCACCATGGCCGTCGCCCACGAAGGACTTGCCTCACTAGCGGTAGATCTTCACGAAGTAGGCGATCTCCTTGCCCTTACAAACTCCTTGGTTCAACTCCACAATCTTTTCGGAGGCTCCCAAGTGACACCTAGCCAATCTAGGAGACACCACTCTCCAAGAAGTAACAAATGTTGTGTTGATGATGAACTCCTTGCTCTTGTGCTTCAAATGATAGTCTCCACAACACTCAACTCTCTCTCACGGGATATGGATTTGGTGGAAAGAGGATTTGAGTGGAAAGCAACTTGGGGAAGGCTAGAGATCAAGATTCATATGGTAAGAATGGAATATCTTGGCCTCAACACAAGTGTAGGTGGTGCTCTCTCAGAAAAAGTAGGTTGGAAGTGTAGGTTTGTTCTGATGCCTCTCATCACGAATGAAGAGGTGGTGGAGGGGTATATATATCCTCCACACAAAATCTAACCATTACACACAACTTGCCAATCTCGGTGGGACCGAAGTGATAAACTCGGTCGGACCGATTCAGCAAATCTAGTGACCGTTAGGGTTTTCGGTGGGACCGACTGAATCAACTCGGTGGGACCGATGTGCTAGGGTTAGGGTAAATCCAAAACTCGGTTTGACTGATTACTCAAACTCGGTGGGACCGATTTGGGTAATAAGCGAAACAGAGAGTTGGCCAAGCAAACTCGGTGGGGCCGATTGCATATCTCGGTGGGACCGAAAATATTGCAATGGGTAACAGAGAGTTTGTGAGCCCATCTTGGTGAGACCGAGATCCCATCGGTGAGACCAAACTGATTAGGGTTTCTGGCAGTGGCTATGTCAACTGAACTCGGTGGCTCCGGATAGAAAGAATCGGTGGGGCCGAGTTGGATATTTGGTGTTGGACATATTTGTAAGTGAGAAAGTGGTTGAGAGCTTTGGAGCATATCACTAAGCACTTTGAGCAAGCAAGCCATTAAGCAACACATCATCCCTTCTTAATAGTATTGGCTTTTCCTATAGACTCGATATGATCTTGGATCACTAAAATAGAAAATGTAGAGTCTTGAGTTTGGAGCTTGAGCCAATCCTTTGTCCTTGGCATTTTGAAGGGGTTCCACATCCTCTAGTCCATGCCACTTCATTGTTGAACTTATCTGAAACATACTAGGTAAAAGTGTTAGTCCAACAAGAGATATGCTGACATTAATTACCAAAACCACCTGAGCACTTGTGCTTTCAATCTCCCCCTTTTTGGTAATTGATGACAACATACATCAAAGCTTTAGATAAAGATATAGAGAGTAGTAAGTAAAGCTTTGGAAAGACATGTAACATGCATAGGCTCCCCCTACATGTGTGCAATCATGTGAATATGGAATATAGGAGCATGTGAATGCATAAACATGACAGAGTAAGCAATATGTTACATGTATCTTGGCTATATGCATCAGAGCAAATGATGTGAATATGAGAAGTGTACCTTCATGCTCATGAGTCCTTCTTGCAAATAGTATGTACATCAGCAAGAATTTCTCATACGCATGATTGTGATGCATATACTTACCTTGTGGTCTTGAGTTGGCTTAGGATGGAATGAACCTGCATAAACAAGGTTAGATAACGCAGATACACCTACTGGCCAAAGCAAACAAAAGAAACCACAAGAGTACCAAGACTGGGATGACATGTAGAGTGAGTACTATGTACCACAAGTACCACATTGGATATAGACATGTCCCCAAAGGTAAAGATGTGCAATAAATTCAAGGATTTCCTTCCCTTAGATGTCTTGCTCCCCCTGAATCTAGCATGGGATACTGGAGAAGATAGGGAACAGAAAATCAAACGAGCAAATATGAACATGTCTTTCCCCTCTTGAAGGCATGTGACTTCTCTCCTCTTGAACACCAAGCATCTGGGGTCCTTGATGATTACTCTTTCTTCCCTTGAGTATTCTCTCCCCCTGTAGATATGATTAAGCTTTGATGTGATTTCTCTCTCCCCCTTTGACATCAATTTCCAAGAAGGGTTCTTCTGGATTTTTGTCATGATGGGTTTGGTCCTTGATTTACAGAACAAAGCAGCAAGTTGAATGGGATTCTGGTCGAGGACAAGGTTCATTAAGCGGAGCTGGATCAAAAAGAATGCAGAAACAAGTGGCAAGATGTCTTTCTTGTAGTGAAATCGGTGACACCGAGTTGTATGGTTCAGTTGTACCGAGAGGATTCGGTTGGACAGAAAGCATCAGACCGGTGAGACCGAGTTCATCGCAGAGAAAACACTTGTCACCTCAGCTCACTAGACAAGTAAGATCTCACAAGGATTTGCAAGGAATGAACTGAAAGATCGGCAATGAATTTGATGCAAGGAATACAGAACAGAAAAAGATAAAAAAGAAGAAACTAAAAGGAAGTCTAGATGAAGTTGGAAACAAATATGCATGAGACAAATGCAAGAGCACAAAAAGAACACAAGAGAACTTCATCTAGAATTGGTTGGCGACAAAGTCACCTATGTTAGAGTATATTGACTTAGGAGTCAAGTGAGATCACTTGATCATAGGTCATACTCATCGTTTATGCTCAAAATGGGGTTACCATTTTTTATTTAAGCTTTTTGATGTAGTCACATCTTGTCGAGTTGCTTTGACTCATGACTTGGAGTAAAGCTTCTCTAAGGTGGAATAACATACCTTGGGTGGTGGCGTTGATCATGATCATGTAGTTGAACTTGTGTGGGTTGCTCAAGGTTGATGTAGCTCATCAAGAGTTGGGAGCACCACTTGGAGTTTGAGTTCATCTACCTACATGGGTTAGTTCTTGCAAGGAAGAGCACTTGTATATCCAAGATGAAAATCATGAAACTCAACATAAAATTTGTCAAAGGATATGTTTGAATGGTTGCGTGCTTCCTTGTCTTCATCCATTGTGTAGAGACTTGGTGATATAGAAATTGTTCAAGATGTGAGTGAGTTGCAATCTCATAGATTTAGATTCATCCAAGTACCTACATGGGTTAGATAACATGCAAGGTGCAAATATATCCAAGACATGAGATAGTCAACATAAGAGAAATATCAAGGATTAGTCATAGGCTCACGCCTTGCATGTACCAAATGGAGTTCCTACTCCAAGTTTGAAGCATCAATGATGTTCAATTCACCTCTTAACCTGCAAAACACTTTCTCATCAAGTGGTTTCGTGAATATGTCAGCTAACTGCTTTTCGGTGCGAACATGCTTAAGATTAATGTCCCCTTTGGCAACATGATCTCGAATGAAATGATGACTAACTTCAATATGCTTAGTTCGAGAATGTTGCATGGGATTGTGAGCAATCTTAATAGCAGTTTCATTGTCACAATGTAATGGAACATGTTTCACATATATCCCATAATCTTTAAGAGTTTGGGTCATCCAAAGTAATTGAGCACAACATGATCCAGCGGTAATGTATTCCGCTTCGGCGGTGGATAAGGATACCGAGTTTTATTTCTTGGAAGACCAAGACACAAGAGATCTACCAAGAAATTGACAAGTAACCGAAGTGGACTTCCTATCAACCTTGTCACCGGCATAGTCCGAGTCGGAGTAGCCAACAAGATCAAAGGAGGCCCTCTTTGGATACCAAATGCCAAAATTTGGTGTATGGATTAAGTATCTCACTATCCTTTTCACGGCCTTAAGATGACATTCTTTAGGAGCGGCTTGATATCGTTCACACATGCACACACTTAGCATAATATCGGGACGTGAAGCACATAGATATAATAATGAACCAATCATAGAGCGATAAACCTTTTGATCAACCGGTTCACCATCTTTGGTTAAATCAAGATGTCCACTGGTAGGCATGGGTGTAGTCATACCTTTGCATTCTTGCATATTGAACTTCTTGAATAAGTCCTTGGTGTACTTCATTTGAGAGACAAAGGTACCTTCCTTAGTTTGCTTGATTTGCAAGTCAAGAAAGAATTTGAGTTCACTCATCATTGACATATCAAACTTCTCAGACATTAGCTTTCCAAACTTTTCACTAAAATGAGGGTTAGTTGATCCAAATATAATATCATCGACATAAATTTGGCACACAAATAGTTCTCCATTAACCCTTTTAGCAAAAAGAGTAGAATCTATTTTTCCAATTTCAAAGCCTTTTTCAATAAGAAACTTGGTCAATCATTTATACCATGCTCTAGGAGCTTGTTTAAGACCATAAAGAGCTTTGTGAAGTTTGTAAACATGATTAGGTTTCTTAGGATTGAAAAATCCGGGAGGTTGCTTAACATAAACTTCCTCCTCTATTTCACCATTCAGAAAAGCACTTTTAATGTCCATTTGGTACAAGGTGATATCATGATGATTAGCATAGGCAAGTAAGATGCGAATGGACTCAAGTCTAGCAACGAGGGCATATGTCTCACCATAGTCCATACCTTCGACTTAAGTGTAGCCTTGGGAGACGAGACATGCTTTGTTGCGAACTACTCATCCATCTTCATCTTGCTTGTTACGAAACACCCATTTGGTACCGATGATGTTGTGGTTGTTGTCGGGCTTCTCAACTAATGTCGAAACTTGATTTCTCTCAAAGTTGTGTAGCTCTTCATGCATGGCATTTATCCAATCCGGATCTTCCAAAGCTTCTTCAACCTTCATAGGTTCAATGCTAGAGATGAATGAATAGTGTTCACAAAAGTTAGCTAAACGAGTTTTTGAGCGAGTGATTCTCCCGGTTTGGATATCATTGTAGATTTGCTCGACGGGATGGTCTTTAGCAATTCTTGCTCGAAATTGTGAAAGCTTTTGTTTGGATCTTGGTTGAACATCTTCTTCATCTTGTTCTTCTTCTTGGCCTTCTTCGTTGTTGACGTTATCGTTCTCTTGTTGTGGTGGAGAAGGAGGTTGTTGGCGTTCATGTTGGTGCACTTCCTCGTTTTCTTCATCTTGGTGTGTCCCACTTGTGGATGCTTCTGTATCAACTCTTGGTTCACCTTGTCGTGAGGTAGAAGCTTCCGCTTGGATGGACGAGGTACTTTCCTTCACCTCTGTTGGACGAATCTTGCCAATAGACAAGTCTTGGATTGCTTCCGAAGGGTCTTTGTCTCCTACATCAATTGGCAATTGCTCTACCTGCGAGCCGTTAGATTCATCAAACTTCACATCTACCGTCTCTTCAACCTTTCGGGTGAAATTATTATAGACACGGTATGTGTGAGAGTTTGAGACATAACCAAGTAGCAAACCTTCATGAGACTTAGGAGCAAATTTAGAACGATGATGCTTATCAAGAATGTAGCACTTTGAGCAGAATACTCGAAAGTATCCAAATTGTGGTTTGTTACCGGTGAGGAGCTCGTATGCCGTCTAGCCGAGTAGCTTGTGAATATACAAGCGATTTGTTGCATGACAAGTTGTCTCAACCGCTTCCGTCCAAAAGTGCTTTGGCGTCTTGTACTCGCCAAGCATCATTCTCGCCATTTTGATATCCGGTTCTTCCTCTCAACAACTCCATTCTGTTGAGGTGTGTACGTAACTGAGAACTCATGTGAAATCCCTTCTTCGTCAAGAAAGGTGTCCACATTTGCATTCTTGAACTCCGTTCTGTTGTCGTTGCGAACCTTCTTGATTTTCACTTCAAATTGATTTTGGGCCTTCCTAGCGAAGTTTTTGAAGATCTTTTGGACCTACAATTTATCATCGAGAAAGAACACCCACATAAATCTTGAAAAATCATCAACTATAACTAGACCAAAAGAATTTCCACCGAGACTTTTGTAAGCATTAGGACCAAAAGATCCATGTGAAGTAGCTCAAGTGGCCTCCTTGTGGTCATGATGTTTTTCACGGGATGCCTTCCTCCAACCTGTTTACCTGCTTGACAAGCGTTGCAAAGTCTATCCTTATCAAATATGACATCGTTAACGCTAAGGATATGATTTCCTTTAATAAGCTTGTCAAGGTTTCGCATACCAACATGACCTAATCATCTATGCCATAACCAACCTTTAGAAGATTTAGCAATTAAGCAAGTTCTAGGTTGAGCCTTTTTAGTGAAATCAACAATGTAAAGATCACCTCTACGTATACCGGTAAAGGCCATTTTATGATTGTCTCTTCGAAACACTTGGCAATCTACTTCAGTAAATAGGACATTGAAACTGAAATCAGCAAGTCTAGATACTGAAAGTAAATTGTAACCAAGAGATTCGACGAGCATGACATCTTGTATGGAGCTATCATGTGAGATGGCCACCTTACCTAGGCCAACCACCTTACCCTTTGAGTTATCACCAAAGGTGACATACTTTCGAGGGCCGTCGTTTTCAGCAAGCTCATGGAACATATCTTTATCCCGGTCATATGATCAGTACATCCACTATCAAGAACCCATTCCTTTCCTCCAGCCATGTAGCCGCGAAGATTTGCCATAAGACCAAAGTGCCTCATTGCATCATTAAGATCATAGTCACTATCATCATCATCCTCATCATAGTATCCATGTTCAACATCATCTTGTGATTGATCAATTCCTAGAGAGGGTAATTCATTAGATAAATGATAATTTCTATGGTTATCTTTATGAATTCTAATAGCTTTGGAAATGATATTGCTAATGATTCCAACATCTCCTTTGGCACTCGTAAGATTAGTAAGCTCAAATAAGCAGTCACCAAATTTGGGATCATTGGAACTCATCTTAATCAAGGCAATAGACTTGTGGAGAATTTCATCTAGATTTTTCAAGGAATAATTTGGAAAGCGTTCC
>NC_053026.1:227114819-227131080 GCF_003073215.2 Triticum urartu
CTACATTATATCAATGAACTGGAGCTAGTTCTGTGTCACCCTAGGTTATGACTGTTACATGATGAACCGCATCCGGCATAATTCTCCATCACCGATCCATTGCCTACGAGCTTTCCATATATTGTTCTTCGCTTATTTACTTTTCCGTTGCTATTGCTATCATCATTACAAAATACCAAAAACATTACTTTTACTACTTACCTTTTGTTACCGTTACCCACTACTATCATATTACTTTGCTACTAAATACTTTGCTGCAGATATTAAGTTTCCAGGTGTGGTTGAATTGACAACTCAGCTGCTAATACTTGAGAGTATTCTTTGGCTCCCCTTGTGTCGAATCAATAAATTTGGGTTGAATACTTTACCCTCGAAAACTGTTGCGATCCCCTATACTTGTGGGTTATCAAGACTATTTTCTGGCGCCGTTGCCGGGGAGCATAGCTCTATTCTTTGAGTCACTTGGGATATATATCTGCTTATCATTATGAAGAACTTGAGAGATCCAAAAACCAACATCTATCCCTCAACTACGAGGGGAGGTAAGGAATTGCCATCTAGCTCTGCACTTGATTCACCTTCTATTATGAGTATGTTTGCGACACCTACACCTGCTTCTGCTATTCGTTCTGATATGTCGCATGTGATTGATGATGCCACTTCTGCTATGCATGATACTTATGACGAAACTACCTCTATGCCTGATACTACTGTGCCACTTAGTGATTTTCTTGATGAACAACTTGCTAGGGCTAGAGAAATTGAAAATATTGAATCTGATGATACTGATGAAAGTGATGATGAAGAATCACTTGTTATTCCTAAGGGTTATGTTTTTGATCAAGAAGCTTATTTAGCTATTTGAGCTTGCAAAAATAGAAATGAACTCAAAAGGTTATTAGCTAAATGGAGTAAGCAATCTCTAAATGCTAGAATGAAACCTGACCCTGCTTTTGCTACTTCACCTATCTTTGTTACTGATAAGGATTATGAATTCTCTGTTGATCCTGATATAATTACTTTGGTTGAATCTGATCCTTTTCATGGTTATGAATCTGAAACTGTTGTGGCACATCTTACTAAATTGAATGATATAGCCTACCCTGTTCACTAAGATGAGAGAACTCGCTACTTTTATAATCCTTAAAATATTTCCGTTCTCATTAAAGGGTGATGCTAAGATATGGTTTAATTCTCTTGATCCTGGTTGTGTGCGTAGTCCCCAGGATATGATTTATTACTTCTCTGCTAAATATTTCCCTACTCATAAGAAACAAGCTGCTTTAAGGGATATATATAATTTTGTGCAAATTGAAGAAGAGAGTCTCCCACAAGCTTGGGGGAGGCTTCTCCAATTACTTAATGCTTTGCCTGATCATCCTCTTAAGAAAAATGAAATACTTGATATCTTTTATAATGGACTAACCGATGCCTCCAGAGATTACCTGGATAGTTGTGCTGGTTCTGTTTTCAGGGAAAGAACACCGGATGAAGCTGAAATTCTATTGAATAATATGTTGACAAATGAAAATAATTGGACACCTCCGGAGCCAATTCCTGAGCCTATTCCTAAACCAACTCCGAAGAAGAGGGGTATTCTATTTCTCAGTCCTGAAGATATGCAAGAGGCAAAGAAATCTATGAAAGAAAAAGGTATTAAAGCTGAAGATGTTAAGAATTTACCTCCTATTGAAGAAATACATGGTCTTAATTTACCGCCTGTTGAAGAAACATATGATCTTAATCCATTACCTATTGAAGAAACTCATGGTCTTGATAACCCGACACAGGTAGTAAAGGTAAATTCTCTCTATAGATATGATAAAGCTGAAATCCCATTTACTAAATTTGCTAGCCCATGCTTAGATGAGTTTGATAAATTTATGGCTAAGCAAGAAGACTTTAATGCTTATTTTGGTAGACAATTGAAATACAATTCAAATATGCTTGAACACTTGGGTGATTATATGGCTAATGTTAAAGGTGAACTTAAACTTATTAGTAAACATGCTTCTATGGTTACCACTCAAGTAGAACAAGTACTTAAAGCTCAAAATGATTTGCTCAATGAATTGAATAGTAAAGATAATGATAATGCTGTTAGAGTGGCTACTAGAACTGGTAGAATGACTCAGGAACCTTTGTATCCTGAAGGCCACCCTAAGAGAATTGAGCAAGATTCTCAGAGAAATAACATAGATGTACCTAGTTCTTCTAAAAAGAAGAAAAAGAAAAATGATAGGACTTTGCATGCTTCTAGTGATCCTATTGTGAAACACGTGAGAATCCAAATGATATTTCTATTTCTGATGCTGAAACTCAATCTGGTAATGAACCTGAAACTAGTGATAATGTTAATAATAATGTTCATGATGATGCTCAACCTAGTAATGATAATGACATAGAAATTGAACCTGCTATTGATCTTGATAACCCACAATCAAAGAATCAACGTTATGACAAAAAAGACTTTGTTGCTAGGAAACATGGTAAAGAAAGAGAGCCTTGGGTTCAGAAACCCATGCCTTTTCCTCCCAAACCATCCAAGAAAAAGGATGATGAGGATTTTGAGCGCTTTGCTGAAATGATTAGACCTATCTTTTTGCGTATGCGATTAACTGATATGCTCAAAACCAATCCTTATGCTAAGTACATGAAAGATATTATTACAAATAAAAGAAAGATACCGGAAGCTGAAATTTCCACCATGCTTGCTAATTATACTTTTAAGGGTGGAATACCAAAGAAACTTGGAGATCCAGGAGTACCCACTATACCATGCTCCATTAAAAGAAACTATGTTAAAACTGCTTTATGTGATCTTGGAGCCGTGTTTAGTGTTATGCCTCTCTCTTTATATCGTAGACTTGATTTGAATAAGTTGACACATACTGAAATATCTTTGCAAATGGCTGATAAATCAACTGCTATACCTGTCGGTATTTGTGAGGATGTGCCTGTTGTAGTTGCAAACGTTACTATTTTAACGGACTTTGTTATTCTTGATATTCTCGAGGACGATAGTATGTCTATTATTCTTGGAAGACCCTTTTTGAATACTGCAGGGGCTGTTATTGATTGCACTAAAGGCAATGTCACTTTTCATGTTAATGGTAATGAGCATACGGTACACTTTCCGAGGAAACAACCTCAAGTTCATCAGTATCAAACTATTGGAAAAATTCCATCGATTATATTTGGAGGTTTTGAATTTCCTCTTCCTACTGTCAAGAAATATGATATTCTTATTATTGGGGATGTGCATATCCCCGTTGAGGTAACATAGTGTTATTCGAAATTTCTCCGGTTCCATGTTATTCGGAATGAGTTCGTTAACAAGACTTGATCAACCTTGTTAGTGGATTCCTTTTGATGATCATGAGATGGATGAAACTAGAAGGCACAACCTTCTGTACCCCACTTTTACTTTCTGTTATTTATATTAAATAAAATAAAAATAAATATTTTTCTGTCTGTTATCTGATTATCCGTGCAATATAAAAATACCTCGAAAATAAAAGTTCTCCAAATGCCCTGAAATTTAAATATGATTTTTTCTAGAATATTTGAGAATATTTGGCACTGAGAACACAGCAGGGGGGCAACCACCTGCCCACGAGGGTGGAGGGCGCGCCCTACCCCCCTGGGCGCGCCCCCTGCCTCGTGGGCCCACGGTGGCCCTCCTCCACTTATCCTTTCACCCATACACTTCTTTCCTCCCACAAACACGAATAACCAGCTCAAACCCGAGTCCAAGCTCGTTTTGCTGCCATTTTCGATCTCCTTGCTCAAAGCACCTCTCACAAAACTGCTTGGGGAGATTGTTCCTTGGTATGTGACTCCTCCATTGGTCCAATTAGTTTTTGTTCTAGTGCTTTATTCATTGCAAATTTTTGCTGCTTAGGTGACCCTGTTCTTGAGCTTGCATGTCAAATTTATATGGTCAAAAGTAGTTTTGATGCATGATATAGGCTCTAGGCACTTGTAGAGTAGTTGCTATCAATATTATTGAGTTTGGTTTACTTTTATTTTGAAGTTACTAAAAATTCAGAATTTTTCAGAGGAAGAAATATGCTTAGGAAAATGTTCCAAGGTGGTTCTTCAAGGAAGCAAGGACCCAGGCTTGCAATGCGTGATGCTGATGACGAGCCACCAAGAGACGCTCCAGTGCGTCCTTGTGAATGGCCTTCTGAGAACTTTATGGATCGAGCGGGAATTAAGGAAGAATTCAACGCATATTTGCGTAACGCTGATCTTGTGAGCTTCGAGGAAGAGAAGTGCAGCCAGTATCACAACCTCACCAGTACCTTTGTGAGGAGGTTTGAATTTTCAACTTCACGTTAATTCTCCAACTGTCCTGTTTGATCTTTATGATAAATTTTACACTATGGACTTAGAGGATTTTACCACTACTTGCAAACTTCCACAATGGGGTAGTATAAGGGATCCTCGCAAATCTGAATTTAGAGATTTTCTTGCCAGCATAACTGTGGGAGAATCTAGAGATATTACACAAGCCACCATAGGGAGCATTCACTTTCCTGCTATACATTATTTTGCTCTCTTCATAGGTATATGCATAAATAGTAAAGATGAAGCATGTCACATGTGTGTCCCTGACCTCAGTATTCTTAGGAGTGCTGTGTTAGGAGACAAATCATATAATTTGGGAGCCATTGTTGCACGTAGGTTGCATCTTAATAGACTTAATGGAGATTTCTTTGGTGGAATTTATGCAACCCGCATAGCTAATTTTCTTGGTATAGCCATACGCGAAGATGATATTGAATTACCTCCTGCTTATCTAGATTTTAATGATATGGTTCACCACCAGTTTGTCGAGAGGAACGAATCACCTCTCCAGTATCGACTAATCTTTGACAGATGCCGTGCTATATGTATTACTCTCCCTGCTCCTGCCTTCTTTGATTATCAGGCAAGAGGAAGATATACTAGAGAGGAGGCAGATGAGTACGAGAGGAGAGAGGAGGTCGCCCGTCGCCACGCTGCAGCTCAGCAGGCGATAGCCGCTGCATCGCAGTACGACCCCAACTACTATTATGGATATCCGCCAGGCCAGCCATGGCCACAGACCAACTTAGGCCAAAAGCCTAAGCTTGGGGGAGTATGTATTTCCCATCGACATTACATTTATGTTCACACACTCATTGCTAGATGACGGTGCTCATATTTTTTCATTGTATCATCCATGCTAGTTTGTTTCCCTTTTTATGCTTTCTTCTTGTGTGTTTAATAAATCTTAAGAAAAACAAACCAAAAAATAGTTGTAGCTTTTAATCAGTTTAATTTCCATGCTTGTAGTAGTAATTAAAAAGAAAACACAAAAAGATTTCATGTTCTTCTTTTGCTTGTTGGGAGCTTTCCCGTGTAAATAGTTTTATTTCTTTTCTTTTCTTTGGGGGTCGATAGTAGAAGACCATGATTAAAATAGTTGAAGTGGCTCTTTTATGTATTATTGTTTATCTGACAAAAGAGCCCATATTGCCTTGTCTTCTCCTATTTATTGAATGCCTGCAGATTCCAGCTTAGTCCAATGCACGTGCACTATTATTATTATTCACATCATTCGATCGTGCAAGTGAAAGATAATTATGATGATATATGATGGACTGACTGAGATGAGAAAAGCTGGTATGAACTCGACCTCTTTTGTTTTTGTAAATATGATTAGTTCATCGTTCCTGATTCAGCCTATTATGAATAAACATGTTTGCAATGACAACTAGAGATCATAGTTGCTTGTGCCATGCTTGATTAGCTATGAGTTATAATGGTTTACCTTGCGTGCCAACATGCTATTAAAATGGTTATGATGTGGTATGATAGGGTGGTATCCTCCTCTGAATGATTTAAGTGACTTGACTTGGCGCATGTTCACGCATGTAGTTGAAACAAAATCAACATAGCCTTCACGATATTTATGTTCATGGTGGATTATATCCTACTCATGCTTGCACTCGGTGTTGATTAATTTTAATGCATGTTCATGACTGTTGTCGCTCTCTAGCTGGTCGCTTCCCAGTCTTTTGCTAGCCTTCACCTGTACTAAGCGGGAATACTACTTGTGCATGCAATCCCTTAAACCCCAAAGTTATTCCACATGAGTCCACTATATCTACCTATATACGGTATCTACCTGCCGTTCTAAGTAAATTTGTATGTGCCAAACTCTAAACCTTCAAATAATATCCTGTTCTGTATGCTCGAATAGCTTATGTATCAACTAGGGTTGTTTGTATCTTCCATGTTAGGCGGGTTATTCTCAAGAGGAGTGGACTCCACTCCTCACTCACGAGATAAATGGTTGGTCACTGGGATGCCCAGTCCCATACTTTATGCAAACTAAATCAAAATAATTGCAAACAAAACTCCCCCTGGGACTCTTGTTAGTTGGAGGCACTCGTTGTTTCGAGCAAGCCATGGATTGATGCTTGTTGGTGGAAGGGGGAGTATAAACTTTACCATTCTGTTTGGGAACCGCCTATAATGTGTGTAGCATGGAAGATATCGCCATCTCTTGGTTGTTATGTTGACAATGAAAGTATACTGCTCAAAATATTATTCACCTCTGTTTCAAAACCGAGCTCTGGCACCTCTACAAATCCCTGCTTCCCTCTGCGAAGGGCCTATCTATTTACTTTTATGCTGAGTCATCATCCTCTTATTAAAAAGCACCAGTTGAAGAGCATCGCTGTCATTTGCATTCATTACTGTAAGTTTACATTGAGTATGACTTAACTGGATCTCTTTTACCATGAATTACAATGTCTAGTCAGTCCTTGGTATTTAAAGGTGCTCTGCATTTATGTTTTATGGTCTCAGAAAGGGCTAGCGAGATACCACCTTGTTATATCATATTATGATTGTTTTGAGAAAGTGTTGTCATCCGGGATTTATTATTATGGCTCACTAGTTGATTATGCTATTGATATGAGTAAACTTGAGATCTATGCGTTATTGTGAATGTGGTTAGTTATAATCTTTGCTGAAAACTTGAATGTTGGCTTTACATATTTACAACAACAAGAGCAAACAGAGTTTGTAAAAGTTTTTCTTTATCACTTTTAGTTTGTCAACTGAATTGCTTGAGGACAAGCAAAGGTTTAACCTTGGGGGAGTTGATACGTCTCCTACGTATCTACTTTTCCAAACACTTTTGCCCTTGTTTTGGACTCTAACTTGCATGATATGAATGGAACTAACCCGGACTGACGCTGTTTTCAGCAGAATTACCATGGTGTTATTTATGTGCAGGAGCAAACGTTCTCGGAATGACCTGAAATTCACGGAGCCACTTTTCAGAAAATAAGAAAAATACCTGCAAAAGATGAAGGCCAGGGGGCCCACCACCTCTCCACGAGGGTGGGGGGCGCGCCTGCCCCCCTAGGGCGCCCTCCTACCTCATGGGCCCCCTGTCGCCTCTTCGACTCCAACTCCAACTCCAACTCCATATATTGAGTTTCGGGGAGAAAAAAATCAGGGATAAGAATTCATCGCGTTTTATGATACGGAGCCGCCGCCAAGCCCTAAAACCTCTCGGGAGGGCTGATCTGGAGTCCGTTCGGGGCTCCGGAGAGGGGAATCCGTTGCCATCGTCATCATCAACCATCCTCCATCACCAATTTCATGATGCTCACCGCCGTGCGTGAGTAATTCCATCGTAGGCTTGCTGGACGGTGATGGGTTGGATAGGATCTATCATGTAATCAAGTTAGTTTTGTTAGGGTTTGATCCCTAGTGTCCACTATGTTCTGAGATTGATGTTGCTATGACTTTGCTATGCTTAATGCTTGTAACTAGGGCCCGAGTGCCATGATTTCAGATATGAACCCATTATGTTTTCATCAATATATGAGTGTTCTTGATCCTATCTTGCAAGTCTATAGTCACCTATTATGTGTTATGATCCGTTAACCCCGAAGTGACAATAATCGAGATACTTACCGGTGATGGCCGTAGTTTGAGGAGTTCATGTATTCACTACGTGTTAATGCTTTGTTCTGGTTCTCTATTAAAAGGAGGCCTTAATATCCCTTAGTTTCCGTAAGGACCCCGCTGCCACGGGAGGGTAGGACAAAAGATGTTATGCAAGTTCTTTTCCATAAGCACGTATGACAATATTCGGAATACATGCCTACATTATATTGACGAACTGGAGCTAGTTCTGTGTCACCCTAGGTTATGATTGTTACATGATGAATCGCATCCGGCATAATTCTCCATCACCGATCCATTGCCTACGAGCTTTCCATATATTGTTCTTCGCTTATTTACTTTCACGTTGCTATTGCTATCATCACTACAAAATACCAAAAACATTGCTTTTACTACCGTTACCTTTTGTTACCGTTATCACTACTATCATATTACTTTGCTACTAAATACTTTGTTTCAGATATTAAGTTTCTAGGTGTGGTTGAATTGACAACTCAGCTGCTAATACTTGAGAGTATTCTTTGGCTCCCCTTGTGTTGAATCAATAAATTTGGGTTGAATACTTTACCCTCGAAAACTGTTGCGATCCCCTATACTTGTGGGTTATCAAGACTATTTTCTGGCGCCGTTGCCGGGGAGCATAGCTCTATTCTTTGAGTCACTTGGGATATTATATCTGCTTATCATTATGAAGAACTTGAGAGATCCAAAAACCAAGATCTATCCCTCAACTACGAGGGGAGGTAAGGAACTGCCATCTAGCTCTGCACTTGATTCACCTTCTGTTATGAGTAAGTTTGCGACACCTACACCTGCTTCTGCTATTCGTTCTGATATGTCGCATGTTATTGATGATGCCACTTCTGCTATGCATGATACTTATGATGAAACTACCTCTATGCCTGATACTACTATGCCACTTAGTGATTTTCTTGATGAACAACTTGCTAGGGCTAGAGAGAATTGAAAATATTGAATCCTGATGATACTGAATGAAAGTGATGATGAAGAATCACTTGTGATTCCTAAGGGTTATGTTTTCGATCAAGAAGCTTCTTTAGCTATTTTAGCTTGCAAAAATAGAAATGAACTCAAAAGGTTATTAGCTAAATGGAGTAAGCAATCTCTAAATGCTAGAATGAAACCTGACCCTGCTTTTGCTACTTCACCTATCTTTGTTACTGATAAGGATTATGAATTCTTTGTTGATCCTGATATAATTACTTTGGTTGAATCTGCTCCTTTTCATGGTTATGAATCTGAAACTGTTATGGCACATCTTACTAAATTGAATGATATAGCCACCCTGTTCACTAAAGATGAGAGAACTCATTACTTTTACATCCTTAAATATTTCCGTTCTCATTAAAGGGTGATGCTAAGATATGGTTTAATTCTCTTGATCCTGGTTGTGTGCGTAGTCCCCAGGATATGATTTATTACTTCTCTGCTAAATATTTCCCTGCTCATAAGAAACAAGCTGCTTTAAGGGATATATATATAATTTTGTGCAAATTGAAGAAGAGAGTCTCCCACAAGCTTGGGGAGGCTTCTCCAATTACTTAATGCTTTGCCTGATCATCCTCTTAAGAAAAATGAAATACTTGATATCTTTTATAATGGACTAACCGATGCCTCCAGAGATTACCTGGATAGTTGTGCTGGTTCTGTTTTCAGGGAAAGAACACCAGATGAAGCTGAAATTCTATTGAATAATATGTTGACAAATGAAAATAATTGGACACCTCCGGAGCCAATTCCTGAGCCTATTCCTAAACCAACTCCGAAGAAGAGGGGTATTCTATTTCTCAGTCCTGAAGATATGCAAGAGGCAAAGAAATCTATGAAAGAAAAAGGTATTAAAGCTGAAGATGTTAAGAATTTACCTCCTATTGAAGAAATACATGGTCTTAATTTACCGCCTGTTGAAGAAACATATGATCTTAATCCATTACCTATTGAAGAAACTCATGGTCTTGATAACCCGACACAGGTAGTAAAGGTAAATTCTCTCTATAGATATGATAAAGCTGAAATCCCATTTACTAAATTTGCTAGCCCATGCTTAGATGAGTTTGATAAATTTATGGCTAAGCAAGAAGACTTTAATGCTTATTTTGGGTTATCAGAGATCTAACTATGTAACTCTTTTTGGTGTGTTTGTTGGGATCCGATGAACTTTGAGTTTATGATCATCTATGTTTTTATCCATGAAAGTTATTTGAGTTTCTTTGATCTCTTATATGCATGATTACTTATAGCCTCGTATTTCTTCTTCGAATCTTTGGTTTAGTTAGGCCAACTAGATCGATTTTTCTTGCCATGGGAAGAGGTGCTTTGTGATGGGTTCGATCTTACGGTGCTTGATCCCAGTGACAGAAGGGGAACAACACGTATGTATCGTTGCTATTAAGGATAACAAGATGGGGTCTATTTCTACATAAATAGATCTTGTCTACATCATGTCATCGTTCTTATTGCATTACTCTGTTTCTCCATGAACTTAATACACTAGATGCATGCTGGATAGCGGTCGATGTGTGGAGTAATAGTAGTAGATGCAGGCAGGAGTCGGTCTACTAATCTTGGACGTGATGCCTATATAATGATCATTGCCTGGATATCGTCATGATTATTTGAAGTTCTATCAATTGCCCAACAGTAATTTGTTTACCCACCGTTTGCTATTTTTCTCGAGAGAAGCCACTAGTGAAACCTACGGCCCCGGTCTCTTCTTTATTATATTTGCCTTTGCGATCTATTTTTATTTGCTTTTATTTTCAGATCTATTAATCCAAAAACCCAAAAATACCTTGCTGCAATTTTTATTTATTTATTTTATCTCGCGTTCCCTGCGAGATCTATTTATCCAATCTACTACAATTTTACCTATCTTTTTACCCGTGAGGGATTGACAACCCCTCTCTTACGTCGGGTTGCAAGTATTTGTTCTTTGTGTGCAGGAGCTGTTTACGTGGTGTTGCGTGGTTCTCCTACTGGTTCGATAACCTTGGTCTCATCACTGAGGGAAATACCTACCGTAGCTGTGCTGCATCATCCCTTCCTCTTTGGGGAAATACCGACGTTAGTTCAAGCCGCAATCAGGCCTCAACTGGTTGAGTCTGCTGTGGGGTCCAGTTTGGAAGCTTGATGTACTCCTTTCTCCATAGACAGGTACTCCTTAAAGCATTTTCCAAAAGAATATCCCCATCACCTGTAGGGTAGTCAAGTTCCAGCCCCTCAAATCCATCCATTATTTCATCCACCGTCAGAATAGCATAGCCATGTGGAATCGGGTGGCAATGGCAAGTTCCCTCAGCTCGAGGAGGTACAACAGAGCCGATCGCCGCCTTCAAGGTCGGGTTCTGGCATTTTGTCATTAGCACACAATGTTCAGCCTCCGTGGTACTATCCACGGGGTAGCGAGGAGCCATGAAATCAGGCTGAACGAGCTGCGTGGAAGCCACGCTGGTTCTCCGCTGAGATGGTGGGGTAGCATCTGGGGCATCGTCGAAGGAAGAATCTTCGTGCTGCTGAGATGCTTGGCCGGTAGTTCGTTGATGTCTACTACACAACCTTCTTCTTGTAGACGTTGTTGGGCCTCCAAGTGCAGAGGTTTGTAGGACAGTAGCAAATTTCCCTCAAGTGGATGACCTAAGGTTTATCAATCCGTAGGAGGCGTAGGATGAAGATGGTCTCTCTCAAGCAACCCTGCAACCAAATAACAAAGAGTCTCTTGTGTCCCCAACACACCCAATACAATGGTAAATTGTATAGGTGCACTAGTTCGGCGAAGAGATGGTGATACAAGTGGTATATGGATGGTAGATAAAGGTTTTTGTAATATGAAAATATAAAAACAGCAAGGTAACTAATGATAAAAGTGAGCACAAACGGTATTGCAATGCGTTGAAACAAGGCCTAGGGTTCATACTTTCACTAGTGCAAGTTCCCTCAACAATAATAACATAATTGGATCATATAACTATCCCTCAACATGCAACAAAGAGTCACTCCAAAGTCACTAATAGCGGAGAACAAACGAAGAGATTATGGTAGGGTACGAAACCACCTCAAAGTTATCCTTTCTGATCGATCTATTCAAGAGTCCGTAGTAAAATAACACGAAGCTATTCTTTCCATTCAATCTATCATAGAGTTCGTACTAGAATAACACCTTAAGACACAAATCAACCAAAACCCTAATGTCACCTAGATACTCCAATGTCACCTCAAGTATCCTGGGTATGATTATACGATATGCATCACACAATCTCAGATTCATCTATTCAACCAACACAAAGAACTTCAAAGAGTGCCCCAAAGATTCTACCAGAGAGTCAAGACGAAAACGTGTGCCAACCCCTATGCATAGGTTCATGGGCGGAACCCGCAAGTTGATCACCAAAACATACATCAAGTGGATCAATAGAATACCCCATGTCACCACGGGTATCCCACGCAAGACATACATCAAGTGTTCTCAAATCCTTAAAGACTCAATCCGATAAGATAACTTCAAAGGGAAAACTCAATCCATTACAAGAGAGTAGAGGGGGAGAAACATCATAAGATCCAACTATAATAGCAAAGCTCGCGATACATCAAGATCGTACCACCTCAAGAACACGAGAGAGAGAGAGAGAGATCAAACACATAGCTACTGGTACATACCCTCAGCCCCGAGGGAGAACTACTCCCTCCTCGTCATGGAGAGCACCGGGATGATGAAGATGGCCACCGGAGAGGGATTCCCCCTCCGGCAGGGTGCCGGAACGGGTCTAGATTGGTTTTCGGTGGCTACGGAGGCTTCTGGCGGCGGAACTCCCGATCTATTCTGCTCCCGAAGTTTTTAGGGTATATGGGTATATATAGGAGGAAGAAGTACGTCGGATGGATCTCCGGGCTGTCCACGAGGCAGGGGGCGCGCCCAGGGGGTGGGCGCGCCCCACCCTCGTGGGCAGCCCGGGACTCTCCTGGTCCTCTCCGATACTCCGTGGGCTTCTTCTGGTCCAAAAATAAGTTCCGTGAAGTTTCAGGTCAATTGGACTCCGTTTGATTTTCCTTTTCTGCGATACTCTAAAACAAGGAAAAAACATAGAAACTGGCACTGGGCTCTAGGTTAATAGGTTAGTCCCAAAAATCATATAAAATAGCATATAAATGCATATAAAACATCCAAGGTTGATAATATAATAGCATGGAACAATCAAAAATTATAGATACGTTGGAGACGTATCAGCATCCCCAAGCTTAATTCCTGCTCGTCCTCGAGTAGGTAAATGATAAAAACAGAATTTTTGATGTGGAATGCTACCTAACATATTTATCATGTATTCTCTTTATTGTGGCAAGAATATTCAGATCCATAAGATTCAAGACAAAAGTTTAATATTGACATAAAAATAATAATACTTCAAGCATACTAACTAAGCAATCATGTCTTCTCAAAATAACATGGCCAAAGAAAGTTCATCCCTACAAAATCATATAGTTTGGTCATGCTCCATTTTCGACACAAGAATGCTCTCATCATGCACAACCCCGATGACAAGCCAAGCAATTGTTTCATACTTTAGTAATCTCAAACTTTTTTCAACTTTCACGCAATACATGAGCGTGAGCCATGGATATAGCACTATGGGTGGAATAGAATATAATGAGGGGTTATGTGGAGAAGACAAAAAGGAGAAAGTCTCACATCGACGCGGCTAATCAATGGGCTAGGGAGATGCCCATCAATTGATGTCAATGCAAGGAGTAGGGATTGCCATGCAACGGATGCACTAGAGCTATAAATGTATGAAAGCTCAACAAAAGAAACTAAGTGGGTGTGCATCCAACTTGCTTGCTCACGAAGACCTAGGGCACTTGAGGAGGCCCATTGTTGGAATATACAAGCCAAGTTCTATAATGAAAAATTCCCACTAGTATATGAAAGTGACAAAAGAAGAGACTCTCTATCATAAAGATGATGGTGCTACTTTGAAGCACAAGTGTGGAAAAAGGATAGTAGCATTGCCCCTTTTTATTTTCTTTTTTTATTTTTTTTCTTTTGTTGGGCCTTCCTTTTTTTATTTGGCCTTTCTCTTCTTTTTTTATTTTTTATTTGGGACAACGCTCTATTAATGATGATCATCACACTTCGATTTATTTACAACTCAATGATCACAACTCGATACTAGAACAAGATATGACTCTATATGAATGCCTCCGGCGGTGTACAAGATAGGCAATGAATCAAGAGTGACATGTATGATAAATTATGCATGGTGGCTTTGCCACAAATACGATGTCAACTACATGATCATGCAAGGCAATATGACAATGATGAAGTGTGTCATGATAAATGGAACAGTGGAAAGTTGCATGGCAATATATCTCGGAATGGCTATGGAAATGCCATAATAGGTAGGTATGGTGGCTGTTTTGAGGAAGATATAAGGAGGTTTATGTGTGATAGAGCGTATCATATCACGGGGTTTGGATGCACCGGCGAAGTTTGCACCAACTCTCAAGGTGAGAAAGGGCAATGCACGGTACCGAAGAGGCTAGCAATGATGGAAGGGTGAGAGTGCGTATAATCCATGGACTCAACATTAGTCATAAAGAACTCACATACTTATTGCAAAAATCTACAAGTCATCAAAAACCAAGCATTACGTGCATGCTCCTAGGGGGATATATTGGTAGGAAAAGACCATCGCTCGTCCCCGACCGCCACTCATAAGGAAGACAATCAAATAACACCTCATGTTTCAAATTTGTTACACAACGTCTATACCATGCATGCTACGGGACTTGCAAACTTCAACACAAGTATTTCTCAAATTCACAATTACTCAACTAGCACAACTCTAATATCACTATCTTCATATCTCAAAACAATTATCAAGCATCAAACTTCTCTTAGTATTCAATGCACTTATATGAAAGTTTTTATTATATCAAAAGCAAATTACCATGCTGTTCTAAAGGACTCTCAAAATAATATAAGTGAAGCATGAGAGATCAATTATTTCTATAATAAAACCACCACCGTGCTCTAAAAGATATAAGTGAAGCACTAGAGCAAATGACAAACTACTCCAAAAGATATAAGTGAAGATCAATGAGTAGTTGAATAATTATGCAACTATGTGAAGACTCTCCCATTTAATAATTTCAGATCTTGATATTTTATTCAAACAGCAAGCAAAACAAAGTAAAATGACATTCTAAGAATGGCAAACATCATGTGAAGAAGCAAAAACTTAGGATCAACCGAAACTAACCGATAGTTGTTGAAGAAGAAAGGTGGGATGCCAACCGGGGCATCCCCAAGCTTAGACGCTTGAGACTTCTTGAAATATTATCTTGGGATGCCTTGGGCATCCCCAAGCTTGAGCTTTTGTGTCTCCTTAATTCCTCTCATATCACGGTCTCCCTAAATCTCAAAAGCTTCATCCACACAAAACTCAACAAGGACTCGTGAGATAAGTTAGTATAAACCAATGCAAAAACCTTATCATACTCTACTGTAGCAAATCACTAAAATTATTATTCAACATTGCATACTAAATGCCTCTGCATATTTAATAGTCCTATCCTCAAATAGAATCATTAAAAAGCAAACATATGCAAACAATGCAAACATAACAGCAATCTTCCTAAATAGGACAGTCTGTAAAGAGTGCAGAAAGATCCATACTTCCCTACCTCCAAAAATTATGAAAGAAAATTCCCACTGTAGTAAATTTATCATAGCTTATTATGCAAAAGGTTTCAACATTTTATCACATTCTGAATTTTCTAGGGAATTTTTGCAACAGTGGTAAACTTTCTGTTTTCAAACAGCAACATGTGGACTTGTAAAATAGGCATAGTAAAGGCTACCAATGCCAATTTTATTGAAATAAAAGATGCAAAACATTGTTCTAAATAAAATCAAGAAAATCCTAACAAAATAAATTGAGGCTCCAAGAAAAACACATATCATGTGGTGAATAAAAATATAGCTCCAAGTAAAGTTACCGATGAACGAAGATGAAAGAGGGGATGCATTCCGGGGCATCCCCAAGCTTAGGATCTTGGTTGTCCTTGAATATTTCCTTGGGGTTGCCTTGGAATCCCCAAGCTTAGGCTCTTGCCACTCCTTTCCATAGTCCATCGAATCTTTACCCAAAACTTGAAAACTTCACAACACAAAACTTAACAGAAAACTCGTAAGCTCCGTTAGTATAAGAAAATAAATCACCACTTAGGTACTGTTGTGAACTCATTCTAAATTCATATTGGTGTAATATCTACTGTATTCCAACTACTT